>NC_052488.1:6596644-6682660 GCF_009730915.1 Dioscorea cayenensis subsp. rotundata | reverse complement strand
GTATATTTTAATTATTTTATTTTGGTTTGTTGTAGGATTTTGATGGTATTGTTGGTAATTTTCTAATGGTCTTTCTTATTTATCATTGTTTTAATCTTTACAAGTTTCTATTACTAGCTTACAAGGTCCTTTTTGGCTATTGTTGTGTAATCATTTTTAACTAATTTTCTACATGATTTGTGTATACATGATGCTTACTAGTGCTCAACAAATCTGCGTGAGGGAATCATCGAGTCTCTTGAATCAAGTACGTCAGAAAGCAAATCAAAGCGCATCGAGGTAAAGCTCTTGTCTCCAAATGAAAAAGAAAGGCATGGCATGTTGTGTTATTATACTTATAGTATATTGCTTAGTTTATTATTTCAAGTTTTTATATTTAGTGTTTTATTGTATACATTTTATTAATTGTATATATAAAAATGGTTCTTGTGGTGATGCCATTTAGAAGATGACATCGGTTCTACTTGCAAAATTCTTGTCGCATTATTTTGTTGTTAGAAATTAAATTAAATTAGTTTATCTTTGTGTTAGATTTGGAATTGAGGCAAGAACTCTTGGTTGTCAAGATTGAATGGTAGTTTATTTTTGGACATGTACGTTATAAATATATGTTTGTGGTGATGTAATAGTTTTTCTTTCTTATTGTTAGTGAAATGTTTTTGTGTTTTTTAATGGCATCGATTGTTTTCATTAAGTGTAAATTAACTTAATAGTGTATGAGTTATTAAATTATTCATAATATATTACCAGGGCTAATAATAGTTTTATTGACAGATTAATTATTAATATAAAAATCTTTACCAACGGTATAGTCATTGCTAAAGCTAAACATGTCTTTTTAAATATACATCTATAGCAAAGGATGTTGTAGTCATTGATAAATCAAATGGATGTATTACAACAAATGTTATAATTGTTGCTATAGGTCTATGCTTATGAGATTTTTATTGACAGTAAAACATGTTGGAATATACATTTTAGCATTGCTTTCCAACGGTGAGACGAATAGTTACAGTTATATTCCATTGGTAAATCCCACAAATTTTTTCCAATAGAAGCAATAACTGTTGGTATAGATGTATGTGCACAAGACTTCTACTAATGGTAAAAAAAATTATTAGAAAAAGTATTTTTATTGTTGGTCTAGGGTAAGCAATCTAACGGTGTTATTACAACAGTATGACCAATAGTTACAATCATATTCCTTCTATAAAACTAATATGTCTATTCCAACAAACGCTATATTGGTTGGTATAGGTCTATACCTACAAGGCTTTTACCAATGGTAAAATAAATGTTGGAATAAGCATTTTTACTATCAGTATAGGGTTTTGGGACCTTTACTAATGGATTATTGACTTTTACCAACATATTTTACACCGTCACTATATGGCAATTTATTTGTAGTATCCAAAACTGGGAACAAAGCAATCATAGAAGAGAAATCAAAAGAATGAAGGGAATGAATAGCATACTTGATCCTTCTCTTGAATAAGCAAGAGAATCGAGGTTATTCTCCCTTTGTCACCACCAGCTGCTGCGTGTGGCACTATAGTGCCAAAATCCAATCTTATCATGGAAATCAGATAAAAATCAAATAAAACATCAAAACACTTTGATCCTTCGAGTAGGAAACAAGATTGTGATCTATGAACCTAGAATAATCATGGAAAAAAAGGTTGAATACCTTGAAATAGGGAATAGTCAAGGGGTTGGGAAGTAACATAGGGAGCTTGATGGGATTCGGAGCGGCGGCTTGGATGTTGATGTGGTGTTGGCTTTCTCATAGACCATTCAAAAAGATGATGGATGGCGGACGGTGGACGGTTTTCTCTCACAAACTGATTGAAGACGGCAGTGGTTTCTCTCACAAACCAAAATTAAAGGAGAAACCTAGATGGAAAAAAACAATTGAAGTCGGGGTAAAATGGTTATTTTCAAGTTTTCAGATTGAGCTTTCCTCAAAAATTTGGGACGAATGCCAATCAAGGTTCTCCCCTCTCATTCCTCAAAAGAATCCCACATCATTTCTATGCTTTGCCAACCAAAGCACGGATTGGGCTCATTCTCAATCCATTTCCAGTCATATCTTTTTAAACAAACATCCCCTGAACTACACCAATTTTCAATTTTAGAAAAACTTTATAGATGTGGTTATTAAAAACCGTCTCCATTATGTGTTATAATTTTTTTTAAAATAAATTATAGCCAGTTTTACAAACCCCTCACAAATTAAAAAAACAACTCTCTCTCTCTCTCTCTCTCTCTCTCTCTCTCTCTCTCTCTAGCACTCACTCACATGATCTTCACCGCCTTTGCCGCTACCACGATCACCTCCACCTATTTGCTGCGTGAGGTCGCGATCTTCACCGCACCTCGCGCACCACCATTGGTGAGTTCTAACCTCCGTGAGAGAGGCATTCTCATCCTAGAGATTTTTTAGGGTTTATTCTCAATTGGTTTTGCTCACGAGCTTAATTAAGGCTTGAAGGTTGAGGTCGTGGTGTCTAATGTGGAGGTGGAGGTTGTTGGGAGGAGGAGGAATGAAGATGGGAGACATTTGTTTTTGGAGGATGGTGTGGGAATTTGGGAGGAAGTGAATTAATAGGGGATCTTGATGTTTATTGGTTTATCTTTAATTGTTAATGGGGTTGTATGTGGAGGAGTTGTGACTAAGGATGAGGTTAAGAGAAGGAGGGTCACTTGTGTTATATTGTCATTACTAGATCTCGTGTGCTTAAGCTCTATGGGCAAGTGTTAAGAATTGCTTGAATTTAGTTATTGTAATATAAAACTTACAACAATAATTTGAAGCTTTAAAAAATGTAATTATTTTAAACTACTTTTAAGGATAATTTCTTGCCAATGATCAGAAGAATCTTTACACTTCTATGATTAAGTTAGAGAAATGTCTAATCCGAAAAGCATTAACCCTCAATTATTTCAGGTATTAGTAGTCTAATAAGCATGCAATTTGGAAAAGAATCCTCAAACTCTTATCTTGTAAACATCTTCTAGATAAATTATGACTTTTTAAAAGGCTAAGCGGTGAGGACCTAAAGATAACTCACCATCAATAATGACATTTTCAAGACTATTATGATGAAGTATGATTGACTTGGCTTAGATTTAAATATAGACATTTGAAAGCATATTTAGCATCTTCAAAAGAGACATCAACTAGATTAATGTCCATTTTTTTATGACATGTTTCTTCCACAACCTTCAAAAACATAGTGGGATGAATATGAATAACAACTAAAGGATGTCGGTAACAAGACAGACCAATAAAACATGTCTGTGAATTATAATGTTGATTTTCTTATGTATATCATTTAGCTAAATAAATTATCACTAAAACACTGATTTCTGTTGGTGTGACATTATTTGTTATGTTAATTCAATAACTCAAATACATGGTTCATATAGTGGTATTGTTACTTGTGAGTGAGATCATTTGTCTCCCCTTGTTATTTGTGAAAGTAACCAGAAATAATTTGGATTAAAAGTACATGTAACGTAATTGTAATGGTGTAGATTTAAAGACTCATTATCTTGTCCTATCTTTGAAGGGATAGGACAAGGTCTAATTGATGATCCACTCATGTTGGTGAGAAATTTATAATGCTATTTAGGAGCATACACTCGTCATAGATGCTTCAATTGTGTTTTGTTGTTGAAGTAGCTATGTGTGATTCGACTTTGAAATTGGGTTTGGTAGAAAGTCCATGAGTTATTAAATAGTTCACTAATGGTCTTATGCATCTAATCTATCTTCTCATCTTTGTAGGCTTAAATCTACAATGAATTATAGAAATTCAAAATTGTCCTTTTTTTGTTGTTGTTGTTGTCGATCGTTGTACATATGGCCAATCATAAATCGAGAATCTCCTTTTGAAGAAGTCTTTAGTTTGGATTAACCAGGTTACTTCAGTTATTAGCATGGTTGACTTGTCCTGAGTTATGTTTGGGTTGGATATAATTGAAGTTGGATGATGTTTCTAAAAAACATGCATGGCATGTATCAGTAATTAGTCAGAAACTAAGGCCTGATGCATAACTTAAGCAATATACTAGTTAAAGGCATTTTTAAAAAGGGGTTTTGGCGGTGGATGCTTCCCTATATCGGCATGTACTAGTAATAATTTCATTGACTTTTATTAACAAGTAATGTTTATCTAAGTGTTGTTGTGGAATGGATTGAAGATTTAGAGCTTGGATTTTGGTGTTAAGATTTTGGTAGTCTATCTAAGATGCAGGATGTGATCCAGTGGGAGCTCATTTTGACTGTTGGCCCTTTGGGTGAAATCAAAATCACCTTAATTAACCTATATATGCTACAAGGGTGTTTAGAAATATCTGTTATGTAATTGGATATATATATATAGAGAGAGAGAGAAAGAGAAATAATTCCCTTTAGTTCTTTGTAATTTTTCTTCTTTTTTTTTCTTCTTTTTAAAATTTAAAGAGAACTGTTCTCTTTAAATTTTAGTTTTTAGATTAGCATGGAAGTGGAGCATTTCTTCGATTTAGTTAGTTTTAGCATAACATTAAATCCTCGTTTATGTATAGTTGTGTTCTCAAAGTTTGTATGTGAGACAATCTCTCCATAAACTATTTTCATCTTTTCTTTAATAGTGGATTTTTGAATTCGGTGTGTTCATTGATGTAGCATGTAGTTGAGTGACCCAACATAACTTATATGTATTTATATATATATATATAATATTTCTATACATGTATGTAAATTAACTTGAACCAACGACCCCCTCTGAGCCGAGTTGTTACATCCATATTATGATTTGCTTGTTTGCAGTGATTAGCACATCAGTTCTGACTTCCTTAAGGTGCAAATTTGTAAGATATACACGGAAGTAATGTAGCACATCAGGTTAGCATATCATCATCTAGTTTTCATATACCATGCACCTACGAGTTAACAACAATCTGCATGGTGCTTAATTGGCTCTAGCTAGGGATTAATAATATATTTTCACATACATTACTTTTAATGTCCGTAGTATATTGGTCATTGAATCATTTTTTTTATGGACCAAATTAATTAATGATTATGTTTATACTTGAAAAAATGGTTTTATGTCGGTTTGATTCAGATTATTTTTAGAAGAGATATGAATGAGCAATTTTTATATAGATTGACAGTGTATTAGATGGATGAAAAATTATATAATTTATAAAAAGCTTGGTTCTAAAAAAATATGGCTTCGATTCGATTACCTTCATTTTCTATCGGTATGTAGGTAAACTTGTGGATATATTTGAGCATTTTTGTTATTTAGAAAAATTCAGGTTGATATATTTGAGCATTTGGTAATTTAGAATAAAACAAATTAAATTTCAATTGATATATTTAGGCATTTGGTTACTTGGAATCGCACAAATGACAGATATTCTGCCAATTGCCTTTGCCTGGATGCTCATGGCTTATATATGTTGTAATTTATTAATAATATTTTTGGGAGTTTTTATATTAAAAAAATGGCAAACCATGTAAAACTATTAATTCATTTATCCTTGTGTTTAATAACAAAAAAAATTCGTGAATAAAGTGAGATTGTTTCTTTTCGAGAATAAGTATAACATCTTGTATGTGAGTGAAGTTAAGAGATAGTAATAGCAATCTAGGCTGGACTAATTCTAGGTGTAGAAGCATATATGTGCATTCATAAACAAAGCCGTGTATAATCAATTCTTTAGGCCTCTATATATGTTGGTGGGAGCTTTGATGTCTATTGGGTATAAAAATCATGTTTTCTTTTCTTTTTAATCTTAAAACAGAACTTCCAAAGGTTATGTATTCAGTTTACTTTTGTTTCTTTAGTACTGAGATTAACAAACCCGCTAGTATTCAAAAGTAGTGTGGAATTGCAAATCTGCTCAAAGCATTGAGAGTTTCTTTTGCTAAAGTTTTTAAATTAATTTTGTGCTTGATTAATTGTTTGTGGATTATATCAGATTGACTTTACAAAATGGACAACTTCACAAAATTTATTGTTTTGTAGATTGATCATATTGATTCTGTTATATTAAACTATTTTTTTTTAAATCACTTCATGAGAATTTTATGTGATCTTTTTGTCTATAAAATGCTTTATTTTATACGTTGAATCATATTGATTCTGTTTATAATTGTGAGGGATGGTTTTTGTCTTTTCTGTTGTTTTTTACTGTAGAAGCTTTTTTTATCCAGATTCATTAGTGATCTAACTGACTAGTTAGCCCCTTTTCCTTTTCTTTTTCTCAATTTTCTAAGAACTTTTTTGAGTTTACTTGTTCTGTATTAAATTTCTTTCAAACATTTCTCAGTTAATTTTATCTATGATTGTTTGTTTGGTATGTTCTTTATTTAGATTGGATTCTGACTTGCATTAGAAAAACAATGCAAGTTAGTGAAGACTTGGGGGTTTATGTTCTTCATATTCTAGGCCTAAAAGCAACCACCTTATATTGCCGACACATGGACGTTTGTGTCATCACAAAGGTGCTCATGATCAATAATTTAGGAGCGAATTTGCTTTTCCTATTTTAACATAAAAATGGATAAATCATGACCTATTAAATGATTGTTCGTAGTTAACAAAGCTAAAAAAGGCACAAATTGCCTCATATAAACTGGAAATAATGAGCCCATAATTATACTCTTTATGATTAGTCCAGTGAAACCCCTTTAAATTAAACAAGACTCACTATCCCATTTGTCATTTGGTATGTTCTATTATTAGTAAATGCCTTGCAATGTTTTATGGAAACTCATTGTGTGTTTAAATGAGATATCTTGCAAATATCTAATACAATGTAGTTTTGTGTGACCATGTGGTATTAATTAACTCATGTTCATAGAATCCTGGAATAACTAAACAAATGGAAATTGTGGGCAGTTCATTTTATGAGTGAAATGCATAATGCTGCATTTCTTGATGAATTTCTTTAAATGCTAGTAAATTCATGGGTAAACAACCAAAATGGTCCCTTACCTTTATGTGTGTTTATATTTTGATCCCCAAGTTTTAAAAAGTTATGATTTGGTCCCTTATCTTTACTTGTTGTTATGATTTAGTAACCCATGTACACAACGTTAACGGCGAGTAGACTTAGTCCATGACATGTCACATTTCAGTACAATTCAGCAACCTTATAATGCCATCTTGGATGCCAACACGGATGCCAAGTCACCCCAATTCAAGCCTAAGAAACTTTCTCCTTCAAGCTCTTCAATGAATCCAGTTAAACTCTTGTGAGAACTCCCTCCATCTTCAACCGCCTGCATGGCCATCCATCCAAGATTCTCCATCTTCTTCCTTGTTCTCTTCCCTTTCTCTCCCACCATTAACTCTCTTACACCCTCCTATATATGCTCCCTTTTCACCACCCATCTGCATCCACTTTCCCCTTCCTCAAACCAGCTCCAAGCTCATCAACGATCATCTTCTAATTGAGTGCTTGCTCAATGATAATCAGCCACATCAGCATCCGCATGGTGGCTACAATGCTCTCTAGTACTAAGTTCCATCCACAGTAACTCACAAACCCTCCCACTTCTTCATGCTGAAGCAAGCCACGTTGTAGTGCCCCACTGCACTATCTTTCCTCTCTTTCTGGTTATCCTCTCCGGTGGCCGCTATGAAGCGTCTCTCACCACCCAAAGGTATCACACTTCGCCATCTCTAACCCATTAGCCATCTCCTCCAATTGCTCTACCATCATGTGTGTTTGCATCCTAAATGCTATGCAAATCGGAAACAGTCACCATCGTCGGCATGAGTCACCTAAGAAAGTAGAGATAAAGGACCGATGAGCTATACATGAGCTCCATTCTTGAAGAATGATTCAAAGAGTTTAGTAAACTCATGTTCAATGAATGATAAGTTGTTGACGATGATAAACCAATTGTTGATATCGCTTGTGTTGTGTTCGGTTAAGAAGAGAGTTGTAGGGTCATTAGGATCACTGAAGATGAGAAAGATGTCTGGAACTTAGTGATGAGAGATGGGAAGAGAAGGATGAGCGCCGAGGAAGTAGATGAAGTCATCAGAGGAAGTGAAGGATTGGGCAACTAGTAGGAGTAGATGGACTTGCAGATGAACATGGAGAAAGTGGACATGTTGTGGATGACCAGATGTGGGATGGAGAAGAGACACCAAACATTAAGAATCTAAGGGATGAACAAGTTAGAGATGAGGCAGAGTGTGAGGGAGTTGGAGAGGTGTAGGGAGTGAAGGAGGTGGTGCAAGTGTGGTCGGAGATGAGCTAGGGTGGTTACAAAGAATGCCAAAGGTCTATGGAGGGAAAACGATTGATGGACTCAACGCTAGTGGATTGGGCATGTATTTTTAGGTGATTGAAGATTATTTCAAAGCATGACGATGACTGAAGTGGCATCCACACTGGTGTCAAAGATGGATTATAAGGTTGCTGACTTGTAGATGAACATGAAGAAAGTGGACATGTCATGGATAACGAGATGTGGGACGGAGAAGAGACACCATACATTAAGAATCTAAGGGAATAAGAAGTTATAGATAAGGCAGAGTGTAAGGGAGTTGGAGAGGTGTAGGGAGCAGAGGAGGTGGTGCAAGTGTGGTTGGAGATGGGCGAGGGTGGTTACAAAGACTGGGCAAAGGTCCATGGAGGGGAAAAGATCGATGAACTCAACATTGGTGGACTGGGCATGTATTTATAGGTGATTGAAGATGATTTCACAGCATGAAGATTACTAACGTGGCATCCAAGCTGGCGCCCAAGATTGATTATGAAGTTGCTGACTTGGACCGAAATGTGACACGTCATGGGCCACATATGCTCGCCATTAACGGCATGCACATTGGTGACTAAGTCGTACCAACAACTAAAGATAAGGGCCTAAATTGTGACTTTTTAAAACAGGGGGACTGAAATGGAAACATGCCCAAAGGTAAGGGACTATTTTGGTTATTTACCCTAAATTCATCTATGCATATTATGCTATATTCCAATTCTGTTTTTCTGACGTGCCTGTGCTTAAGATGAGTACTATGATTTCTTTAGGTATTATAAGAAAGATCATTTAGGAGAGTTGTTGAAACCTGCTTGGAGGAAACAGTTGTTGTTTGCATAGATCATCTACTCACACAGGTAAAGACTAGTTGGACTATATATAATAGAATGAGAATGACTCAGATTTAAGCAAAATGGGTTCATGTTTTTCTGTTCTCTTTTTGTCACTATTTGTTCCATGCTGTTTTCCTACAAATTTGTGTATTCATGTTAGATATCACTGACCTCAAAGAGTAAATCCATATTAGGTTTTTCAGCAAGCTAGATTCCATGTGGAGCTTATGCAAAATTTTAATAACATGTGGGTTATTAAAAATTTTACAAAAGGTTTCTATTAACTGCTTTAATACTGTAATTGAGCATTGGGCGCCACATGCTCCATTTAAGTTGAATATCGGGCTGATTGATTTCCATCGTAGCTACTTGAAATGACATCACCTATTCATAGAGTTCAGGTTTGGTCACCAGTCTATACCATTTCATAATTGGCATATACATACACAAACTTCATGAAGATAAGAAGAGCAACAATTGTAAAGCAAAGGTCAACAACATAGCCAATTGTAACTAAAAAATATTCATGTTATCTTCTATTATTGTTCATGCTCTGTTAATTAACATTCATGAAATCTTCAATAGGTGGGAATATTATCTTCTATTTTTAATTTGCTTTGCCGACCTATCCCAGGAAGTGATACTTGATTATGTATAGTTGAATACACATTTACGACTATATATTTTATGTCATATATCTGTATTCTTCTTATCTGCTTAAAATTTCAAATTACAAAATTTTCTGCTCTGCTTAGTTTTAAGTTTTAGTACCCTCAATACAACTATTGTTTCTAATGCTTTCATCATTCAGTATCCACTTTCTTTTTATATGGTTTTTATTTCTTAGACCTTCTAAGTTGTTTTAATAAAACTGTAGGAGTTTTCACTTTGTTATAAGTATGGAAATACTGTGTTTGGATTATAGGTTAATAATTCACTTATAATTTATTATGGTTTTTATGGCTTGAAAACATGATGGGAATTTGGTGCTTCAAGAGTTGGATGGGCAGTAGATTAATGGATTGGATAAGAAAATTGTTACTGGGAAGTGATTGACTCAGAGGAACTTTTATTATTCAACTCAACTTCTAAGCATAAACTAGTAGAGTTCTCAAGTAAGAATATGGCTTTGCTATCATATCTAGAGCCATATGTTTTGCTTCTATTTTTGAGGACTGAAAGTTAGTGGGGAATATGTGTGTGTGTGTTTTTTACATTAGTGGCTAGGCAGGTAAGGATATGCATAAACCTCGACAAGCCAAGTAGGGCAGGGTCTATGCACATGTCGGTGCTAGGACCACACATAATTACCTAATGAAGGAAGAAAAGGACTGACTGAATGGCAAATACCTTGTAAAGGGATTGTAAAAAATTTTCTCATCAAAAGACCAGCTGCTACTCTATTTTACAAGAGCTGGAAATTATACAGAAGTTATACCTTGTAAAGTGATCTTGACAAAAATAACACATCCTAATAGATAGATACTTCAAAATTGTCTAAATTTATCCAGAGGGCTTTTTTGAATTTAAGTACTAAAAATATCTAAAAACTAGTTACAATTTAAGAATAACTGGATTGTCCTGTGGATGTCCCTCGCTTGATTATAAATACAAGTTGGGTCAATCTTTAAAAGAACTAGTGTTCCGTTACATTATCAGGAAAATAGCCAGAAATATAGTTTTCATGAATAACAATTACAATTAATATCAATAATAAAAAGGAATTTTCTTTTTTATACCTTGAGAAAAAAGGTTGAGGCAGTACTACTTGGATTCACAGGAGGACTTTGTGAATCCAAGTAGTATTAATTTTCATTTCTTTATTTTTATTTTATCATTTGTTGTGTGTTTTGAGCTAAATATCCACTGAATGTTGTTTCTGTTGCTAAACTATTATAAGGTGTAATCTGTTTACTGTATATATCATCTCTGTTTCATTTAAACGAGAAATAGTTTTCTGCATATCTTCTTTTAGATCAATTTTTTTTACCTTTTAGTGTGCCATCGAGCCCCAAACTTAGTGTTAAATTTTTTTGGTTAGAAGCTCTATAATGTAATGTTCAACTGCCTTAACCATGGTATTAGTATTCTATTAAATAGGTAAACATTGGATTCTAAACAATCTACTTGATTTTTTGGACTTTATTCTTGAAATTTTTATATTTATCAAAATTGAAAATAAAGTTTTAGCCAACTTGTTAAATGAACATTGCCAACTTAGATAATGGCACTACACAAAAAAAGTGTCTTTGAGGCAGTTTTCAAGCCTAACCATCTCTACAGGTATTAATAACCGGAGTAGAGGCGGTTGTAACAGCCTCTATAGCTATTAAGATTTCATTACCCTCAATATTTTTAGAGGTGGTTATAACCGCCTCTATAGCTATTAAGTTTTCATTACCCTCAATAGTTTTAGAGGTGGTTATAACCGCCTCTATTACTACTAAGTTTTCATTACTCCTTAATAGTTTTAGAGGTGGTTATAACGACCTCTAAAAATTATACGTGGTAGAGGCTGCTTTAACTGCTTCTATAGCTACTAAGTTCTCATTACTATTCAATAATTTAAGATGTGGTTATAACCACCTCTAAAACTTATAAGTGGTAGAGGCGGTTATAACCGCCTCTATAGCTAATCATTTCTTGCATGTTCATACTTTTAGAGGTGGTTATAACCACCTCTAAATTTGTTCATTAATTGAATTGAATTAAATTTTAATTATTTTCCTCCTAATAATAAAAAAAATTTGTTTAACCTATAAATCAAAAACATAAATCTTTCAATACATTCAAAAGTATCCTAAATTCAATTTCATTGACTTTTAAAAACAAGTTATGAGCTAAAGTGCAATGTATTTTGATTAATAACAAAATGTAAAGAGCTTTACACTGTTCATGTACTTTCATTACAAAATATGTTTTTCGGTTAATTACACAAAGTAAAAAAGCTTAGTGTATCATCTTCATCTTCAATCCTCCTGATCTTTAACTGTGAATTCTCCAAAATCTACAAAAACATATAAATGAAACAAGTTAGAAACCATGAATGCATGATTAAATAGGAAATAAGTTAGAAACAAGTTATAAAACATTATCACAAAATACTAATGGGGTGGTTATAACTGGGGAAATTGTTTTCCTTTATTGATTAGGAAATACTCATTATCACAAATAATAAAAATAGATTTCCTAAGGATGGTGAGATGATTCCAACTAAATTTAGTGAGTCCTGGTTCAAGTCTGTGACTTTGTCAATGTACCGGTGGCCGCATGTCACACTATACCATTGGCAGAATTCAACAAAATCATTCCATGAGGCAAATGCTCTAGATGGATCATCAGAGATCCAGAAATTGAAGGAGAAGAGTGCATGCTGATCATGTAGATTACGAGGAGGAAGAGACTGGTAGTCAATGGTGATCATAGAACAAAACAAAATGACAAGGGGCAACAAAGGCACCAAGATCTTTTGGTGAATGTATAGGGCACGAAGAATTTCCATCAGTTTTGAAAGATTTAAAAATATTAAATCTCTCAGTTGCACCAAGGGATAAAAAAGAGTAGAAATTATAGATTCTAGAAGGATGGTGTGGTGTTCAGACTTGAGTCTCTGAGAAAAGATAGACAATGCATCAAAGAACCAGAACAATAAATTTTCTAAAGGAAGGAACCCAAACTAGATGAGAATGGGAGGACAACCCCAACCCCAAAATACAATCATTATATTTAGATATGGATTCAAACATCATTCTCCAAGGCAAACAAGTAATCCTATCTGCTTCTTAGAATGGGCAATTGATTAGGTCTGATTCAAAAGCTTCATGAGTTTGAAACACACAAACAGCTACCTAATGTTGTTAAATTAATCAACGTTAGTGCAACTTCTAGTTTGAAAAATGATCCAATATGAAATGCGGTGTTAATAAAATATCATAGAATGGTTAAACTACTATTATTGTCAGCATCTGATTGGAAAAAAAGAAAAAAAATGCAAACTTATGATAAAAGCAAAGATAATTTATTCATTACTCTAAAGACCATAATGCACAAAGATTACCACAAAGGCTCAAAGTTCAACACACACACCACCCACAAAAAAGGAAAAGAAAATCAGGTTTAATCACATAAGATATAATATAATAAGAAAAAATGAGGCAACACAGGTTTTAGCTGGTCAAATAAACTGGACAAGGAACCTGTTGTCTCCTTTCATCATATACAATTAGTGATCTTGCTCATCTTTATAACACCATTGAGTCAATCCATCAATAGAAAAGGATAGATATCTTAAGTGGCTAGCTTAGTGCTACGTACAACATTCAGGGTTGCAGTGATTTACAGAAAACATAACAATAGAAAACTTAATACAACTAATGAAATAGCTTGTCTATTTACTACTACTATTATTAACCAATTCCTAAGAAAGAGACAAGTGTAGCATGTTGAAGTGAAATGTTAAGTACTCTAATTGGCATAATTTGGTTGAGTCTGTCTCCTTTCCCCACATTATCTTGTGGTCCTAGATAAATTCTAGAGTTGGATTATTTTAACTTATTGGAATTAAACACCACAAGAGCCAATTTACAAGGATGTATTTGCTATCTATTTATTTCACTAAATTTATTTCACTATCTATTTATAACCTTATGATTCCTAGGATTTTCAAACCACATAACATCGATAAAAATTCAATGACTTTATTCAATGACTTTGAAGGAAAAACCTAACAAATAAACTTTGCTTTTCATTTATTTTCAACAAAAGCATGTGAGAGCAAGTTTATACGGGTTCGACATAACCTGATTCAAAATAGCATAGCAAGTCCACATGAGCACACAGATTGAGCAGTACTGTTCAGCAGCAAAACATGAAATGCAAGAAGAAAATGCCTCCAAGGTTCAGAGTATTTATCCCAATGGCTACATTTGCACCTGCACAAGTCACCATATAGTTTAGTAAATCATTTTCCAATTGAAAACAAAATTAAGCATATACATAAATAGTTGAGCCTTTTTCTACCAATGTCTGTTTGGTAAATGCACAATAAATAGGTCGAAGATTAATATGACAAATAATTATGTATGTTAACCATATTTAATTAATAACATGAATTAATGAAGATATTGGCCAAGAAATTTCATCAAGCAACACATCAATCAAATTTTCATCAATGTTTTCTTCATCCTTATACCAAGAGAGCTTTGGAAGAATAGCATCAAAAGTGTCATTCAAGGTTTCAACAAATTAAAGGCAACCACACTGCAACTCACACCAATATGGAAATTCCCATTTTGAACTCAAAACTCATAACCAACTACTCATTAATACTTCTAACGAAGTTTTGAACTTAAAACTTTTAAATATCTTATCACATAGAATAAGTAATACTAGGCTATGATTCTTTAGTAAAATATTTTTATTAAAGACCATCCTGATAAACAAATAACACAAATGCAAAATGGAAAAGAAAAACACGTCAGGTCCCTATCACTATTTTTATCTATTCTAGGAAGGATCTGTTATTAATTATGACACTAGAAATGTGCAATTATCTTGGCCTTTCCACTTTCACAAAATCATTAAAAATATTAAGTTTTCATTAGAGAATTTACGTATCATAGACTTGAATAGTTAGCTTTTGCTTGAAGTCATTAATATGCACTTAATACACATTTAATGCCTCCTAAAATATGAAAAGCATTGCTAGTCTAGAAAATCAACAATCATATCCATCCTTGAAAATAGACCATGAGACAAGATCAAAATACCATCTTTACACAAATAATCCACCAAATAATCAAAGAAGAACCATAGATGGCAGCTTTTTGAATACCATCAAGAAGGTTTTTTTTAAAAAACAAAAAAATTAAGAACATAGAAGCACAAGCTGTGAGAAAACTGAACAGGATGTGGTATTATTCTGATGAACATAACATCAAGAAATGCCATTTATGAGTGAAAAAATCCCTACAAATAATAAGAAAAACAAAGATATCTCTTTACAACAGTCTACAAGTTAATATCCCATATACCCTCGCAGTTTGGAGAGAAGAGCACAACCAAATATCATCAAAGTTATAAAGAAAATCAGATTAGAAACATTACAACTCCAAACATGGTGCAATAAGAACAGAGAGTTAGGGATTTACTTTTCTAAATAAAACTATTGATGACAGTTGTATGTTTTGAGCAAAAAATACTCTACTTCGAAGCTAAAAACCAACAAACCTCTTGAGCCACATGATGTTTAAATTTGTCCACTAACATCAATCAACAGATGCAACATCTTCAACCTACTGACATCATTACGAAAAAGATGTTTTACTTTATTGTTTAAGAATGAAAAGTGATAAAAAGTAAGACAAATAATTTAATTCCTCGGCAGGTGCTTTAGACATCCTATCATTAAAAATTCTTTCAGCCATAAAACCTCCAAATAACTCTTTCATATCAGCCAAATCTGAGCTTAGCTTCTCATATTTCTCCTTCATCTCAACCAATTCCAATTTAACGTTCTCCAACTCCGCTTTATGATTAATGTCAGTAGTTGAGGCACTTGTGCTAGTGAATTTCGATATGACACTAAAATACCTACTTGGAGTAGGTCCTAATCCCAAACCACAGACCCTACCATTATGTTCAACTCCATAAACCTTTTGAAATACCATTTCATTGATTTCATTTTGTTCAAAATTTGTACTTGAGCTTGTGTAACTAACTTGGAGATCATTTGCTACTTCCTGTAAGTTCAACTAAATATTATTCAAAATTGAAACAAAAAAACAATATCATCAACTGAAATGTCGAGAAAATAAAATAGAAATCATACAAGGCATTAACATGGAACTTTAAGACTGAAAATAAAATAGAAATCATACAAGTCATATGAACAGAACAATATTGAGCCAAGCATATAGTGCTATCAATTCTCTGATATTTTACAGTTTTAATGTCTTCAAAAAGATACTTCAAATAGAAAAATGAAACTCAAAGGTAACCATCAAGATATAATAGTCTAACTGTAATTCATCCGGATGAAAAAACAATGTCAAAACCTAATATACCAGTTTCAAAGACAATACAAAATCTAAGAACACAATAACTCTAGGCCTTGATGGCATATTTCCTCATTGGGAAATACATTTCTTTTTTCTTTTCATGCTCTATCTTCAATGATTCATGTATGCCAGTGAAATATGTATTATATACATTTGTTCCTTCATAAAAGAAATACTGAATGGAATAGACCAAATCTCATTTTCACTCTGCTTGAAATTCCCATCTATCAATCCAATTTGGAGTGAAACTTTTTGGATGCCTTATTTTCTACCCAATTCACAGAGCCAAACATGTGTTATCGCTGCATTTAATTGCTCTATTTCTCTACCACTGGATTTATTTATTTATTTTGTGTTGTATTAGTTGATTCTAGCTAGGGTTTCAAGAATAACCAGTCTGTTATTACATGAGATTGAGATCCCCAATTTCAGCAAAGATGCAACAGTCCTAATAGCAGCAACCTTATGCTTGCCCAACCATCACATTACAATATCACCTGTACTAGTAAATTTACTGTAATAGTGCATTATCTTTTAGTTATTCAGTCATAAAACTATCACAGTGGAATTGGGTTGACATAAAAATTAGTAGAACAATTGTGCAGCCACATACTACATTATAGCTAACATGCAGTGATAACCAAAAGATGATGGTACTCTTTCAATGTAATTTCATTAAATCAAATCTTCAAAATACATATCAAGATAGACATATTGAAGAGTTTAAAATAAACAATTCATGAATCAGATTCATGCATATAAATAATATAAACAGCTTTGGTATTATTAATTATTATTATCATCACTACCAAGATGACTATCACCATTTTGAAGAAAAAACTGACTTTTGAAATATTTTCTTTATTAGCAAGAGAATAAAAATATAGACTTTTTCATCTCTCTAAATAATAATAGTAATAAATAAAAACAAAGCTGATCTCCCAAACATTGAGTTTATCTTATAAACTAACTTGAAATGGCTAAATTCAACAGTTCAAAATTCCACTAGACACAAACCAATGTCAGGTTTACAATTTTACTTTGACTTGTATTATTACACAAGTGTTTTAACTAGAACTTTTGGATGGTTCAATACTGTGTTAAATTGGTTATTAAACCAGATTTTCAAAGAAATAAGAAAATAATTTTTCTTATAAATAGATCACTCACTTACTAAATTCTTTCTAAATTCTTCATTAACATAGCTACCATCTTTCATTTTATGAGTTGCATCCCACATTATAAGAAGATCCAACTCTTTCCCCATTTCATTTTCCTATTAAACAATTAAAACTTTAATCATTTCATTCTAACATTAATTGTAAAAGAAAATCACTTACTATTTCTTTCCTAATTCTTGCAAAGCTTTTTCGACCACATGTATGTGCATTGTTTTGCTTTGTTTTTTTTTCTTTTTTGCATTTATTTTATTTATTTTTTAGCAAGTTCCTACACAATAAAACCATATTCCAATTATAAAAGATAAATTAAACTCAAATGTAAGTCATAATAGTAACAATAATAATTTAAATACAACTTATACCATCTTTACCTCGTTTCTTGAGTTATATCACCGGCGTAACAAGGTCAGGAGCTGTCTTCAAGACAGTTGACTAGGTGGCTACACCATCAAACTAGTCTCCGCTGGAATATAAAATTACGCTTGTCGAGCTCTACCTTTCCAATCTCTCCATCTCTTTGTTTAGATTTTGCAAAATCCATGTGGCGCTCTCTTGTGTATGAGGAAAACGTCACATTTTCTCCCGCTCGTCGACAGATTAATTTAATAATAACAACCAACATTGAAACCATGAATATGTGAAAAGAGAAGACAACATAAGCATATTGGATTACCATTAGAAGTTTTAGACATTTACGGCTTTTGTGTGGAGTAAAATCTTCATATCTCCAATTAGGAATGTTGATTGGAGCATAAGCACCATTCTTTGCAAGCACACCAAGGAAAGAACTTAGCGTGGTAGCATCTTTGGTGCATGGGACTTCATATTTATCTACTCTTACTACTCCTGCTGGATATCCGTGACATTTGCCATTAGTGCCCTTTCCCTATGTCGGGGACTACACTTTCTCAAGTCGTACTATGCATCATTTTCGTGCGGGCTGATCCATGATGTGAAGAAGTATGAGCTTCTAGTAGCTCCATAATCTTCAAGCTTTTTGATCGTCGAGCCATGAGTTTTCCCATACAAATTCCATATATATTAGATTGCAATAACAATTTCACAATCCATAAAACTTGGTTAGATAAAAAAGTAGTGTCACTATCTTGCCGTTAGCAGGACTACTCTTGAACAATTATTATAAATCACCACAAAACCTCGTGTGTTTTTGTCACGCCTTCTTGCACAACAACCAGTAAGAAACACATGGGCGTCATTTGCTCCTAGAAAAGATGATTCTAACTTGACCCCTAGTCTGAGGATTACGAGAAAGATACGACTACCTCAACCCAAAATAAGTTACCAATGGCCAATACTAGCATGTCACACCACACACATAAATCCATATGATACACAAATACCCTACCGACAATAAAACGCGGAAAGCGGCTGAAATGTAAATTATAACCTCACGGGAAACAAATGCCATAATACCTGTAGAAACAAACTAGTGTAGTCACTATCGGATTTGTTCAACAACAAAATGATAAGAGAGGACAACAACAGGGAAAGATAAACTAAAAATATCAAGAGCTTACATTAAGTTTCATATAAAGAGGGGCAAAGATAATCTTTTGTATTTGATTAATAGCAGACAACTTCAGCTAGTGCATTTTATTTATTCTGATGCATCAATTCTATATTACATGTCCATATGAGGAGTTGAAAAAATTGTGTATGCACTGCGTTGTATGAGTTATTTGATATTTCTATTGTCAATAATTTTTTCTTCCTATTGCATAATGTTTTGGTTCTCATGGCATAATATTCTCTACTTGAGGTTTGTACTCTTTGGTTCCTTATCATGGTCCAGAAATTTAGTAGCTTTTGAAGATTTTTATGTTTGTATTAGACAGATGATTTTCTCTGATTTTTGCATTCATAAGCATAATCAATTGGCTTCTGTATTTCTTTGTTTTATGCTTATAAATGAGGAATGTACTAATGTAATCTTGTCAAGGAAGGTAGTTTATTTGATGAAATTCATGCGTATCAAGTCATTCAGCATTTACCTGATTCATAAGCTTTCAAGTTCTAACAAATGGCATTGAAGGAAAGCTGCAAAGAAATGCCCTTAGTGTGATTTAAGCACCAACTGGTCATGAAGATGATGATGAGCTTGAATGTAAAAACGTGCAAGGGAAAGATAAACTAGTGAAATTTGATGAGGAAAGACTAATGACTTGATAAAGGATGCCAGTCTTATAGCTACCATGGCAACAAGCAAAACGAGAATCTATCTATTATTGCTAAATAAGCATGGCCCGGACTGATGGTGCTTACGCCCAATATGCTTGAAATGCATCGAGAGAGAGGGTAATATTAAAATGCATTAGGAACAAAAGTTTGAGTGATGCTCACAGGTACTAATGGCAGGATAAAATCATCGATGATTAACAACAATCTTGACTATTTATTCTTTTTCAAATTGAAACACATAATAATAAAGGTAAGATGGACTTTCTTGCCTGTCATAGATTTACTACATGATACAGCTCCATGATTAGAAGTCTAATCGATGACTATCTGGACCCACTGAAATTATGAGCTAGCAGTAGGTTCAGTTTCTGTATGGATGAACCCTCATCTTCATCGATCACACACTCACACAACTGTCAGTACTATACTGAATGAAAGGAACACGTCATGGCCTTTCCATCATGCCGCAGAAACTCACTTGTACTAATGATGATAGGTACATATTTACATTGAAACCAAGCTGATGGCGAGGGCATATATAGATTGCTATATATGATATCCTTGACAAACAATGAAGTTTTGAGGACCACTCTAAACACTCGGCTAGTGGTTTTAGATGAGTGTTTAATATTAAAATTTTAACCTTTACTATGAACATGGTAATGCCAAATTCTTAAAAATTTGTACAGTTAGCAGTCTTAGTTGGTATTATCCAATTGAGCTAATGAAAAGGTTGGTAGTTTGTTGGCAAGAATTGTTAATTGTAGACAATTCCAAAATGGTGCCAATTTAGTCAAATGTGCTTTTCCAATGATCCCATTGATCGGTATTAATGGTGGTTTAACCACACCAATAATTAGGAGGAAAAAACCAAAAAGTGAATGCACCAAGTCTTCCCTTGGTTACTATATATATATATATATTCAGATAATTCCCTTAAAAGATTACTATGAGTCTATGAGATAAAACATAGACATGTTCTGTGTAAAAGTCAGTTTAAAGTAAGATATGAAAGAAGTCAGCAAAAAATCACATAACATAACTTAATGATGGTATTCTCTTTATTTCAATTCCTCATGGAAATCATCAGTATCTCTTGAAACCAAGATATGTAATTAGTTTGCATTACATGACAGCATAAGCTTAAGTCTTTTAATCAAAAGCTCCCAACATAAATGGACTACTACATTCGCAAATTAACCAGAAACCACAAAGAATTACTTCAAAAGATCCTAACAATGCCATTAGAGTCAGTTCATGGTGTGAACAACCTACTACCTTGATCACTTTGTCTCATTCTATAACTTCAAGCCCATTTACTATTGGTTCATGACGTGTAAAGCTTCCTATTTATGTTATTCAACTATCTCATTGCTCCTTATTCAACTATGAAAATCCAAGATATGTTCACATTAAGTTTAATTAGCATCAATTCATAGAACCACAGACTGCTCATATAAGTTTATGAATCATACTTAACTAAATGTATTAAGTTTTGTATCGTCATCTTACATATTTGTATGTTAATGTTGCCTATATGATATGCCTTTTGGCCTTATTTTTTATGTGATTTCCTTTACTCTGGTCATATTTCTCTTTCAAAATGACATTGGGATTATAATGATGGTTTATATGTCTTGCATATGCAGTAATGGCTCCAATGGTGGAAGTGGTGATTTTTTTGCTGGTTTATATGTCTTGTATATGCAGCAATCATACTTAACTCCCAATCACACTCTATCTAAAACTCAACAACAACAATACATACATATAAATACAGAAGATAAAAGAAACCACAAGATATAACACATCAAAATCAATGAAACCCAATAACAGTAAGATCAAAGAAGGGTTTCAATACCTTGGGAGCTCGCCGGTGCAAGATAGTTTCATATACTCGATGATGGTCTAAAGCCTACAAAGAAAAAGATATTATCAAAAAAAAATTCAGATTTGACGAATAAAAATTTCAGCTATATATATATATACATATATATGACTAAACTTGCAAATGAAAGCCTATTGAATTTATTGAAGTACAGCTCACAACCAACATATATGTTGACAAAAGAATTTCATATTTGCTAGTTTTGTGTAGTAAAGAAATGAACAAGATCTGGTATAATTGAATCTACTGACCAGCAAGAGGATGAAGAGAAGAAACAAAAGCTTGAAATTAAGCCTTGGATACATAGCGGAACCAAATGACAGGCTTTATCGATAATCTTGAAAGGATGCCTTGTACAATCTAATAAGGAAGTTTCTTCTGCCTTTACATGTTTCTTGTCATCCTGGTTATCAAATAATTTTTGTATTGCAAGATTCAGCAAGGTAAGTTTGGCAAAAAAATTTCAAACAATTTATGCAAGTAATTCACATGAATATAAACCAACTCATGCTTTTGAGATTGAAAAATTCAAGCTTCAAATGCTACGGTTGAGATAAAAAATGAATAAGCCTAAAAGCTTTGTTTTCTATATAATTCAAAGTGATCAAACTAGCATATTGTACATATTCTTTCAAAATCTTGGAAATCAAACAAAAACTCATACTTATTAAAACTGCAAATTTACTGTATAGCGGTTTAAACTCAAACAAATGCCACACAATAAACCCAAATGAATATATATTAAAAAATACCAATTAAGGATAAAAAAACAAAGTTTCATTCAAAGATACAAGGCAATTACTAACATCTTTTTCAATGGTCTATATCACCCATATCAAACAAATCCCTAGTCCTAGTCTTGATAACTATAGACCAATTCTCATTCTTCAGATCTTGCTCATAGAACACTTGTTCAAGTTGAGATGAGAACACATAGGGATCATGCTCTAATTTTTCACCGGTATGTATTAGGCGAGAAAAATTTACAAGAGTGAACCCAAATTTATCTTGCCTAATACCCATATTATGGTGTACATCAACCCAATCACACTTGAACAATAAAACCTTAAAATTACCATAGTAATCTAACTCAATAATGTCTCTCAATCTACCATAGTAATTTACACTTCCGACTTCTAAAGTGTTAACCACACCACTATTTTGAGTGATTCTATTTTCATCACAAGATTTGGTATGAAATCTGAATCCATTAATAATGAACCCAGAGTATCTCTTTGCTACTTTGTTAGGTCCCACACCAAGGGCCACAACTTCTTCTGGAAAATCCGGATAGACATTTTCCAAAACCTGCATAGCAAAAGATATTATCAAAAACAAAATTTCAGATTAAACAAAGTAAACTATAAAACAATTGTACAACAAGATCACCTTGCTTTGAAACCACAAATGAAAATTTTCATTCACTAACTTCTCTAAATCAACTTCAGAGAGACGAGAATGTCGACGTCGCTATCTTTTTTCCAATTCAATGAATTCTCTACATAAATATATCACATAGTAATTTGAGAGAAATGTACTTTTTATTTTCTAGTGGAATCATAGAACAAGTAGTTACCTACTGAAAACTTCTCAATTTCATCACGTAATGAAGGATATAACAGTGTGCTTGAAACCAAAGGAAATTTTATCTAAAAACAATTTCTTCAGATCTTCCTCTATATGTTGACCACCACTAGAAATAACTATTTTACTTGGTCATTTGTAGGTGGGTTTTGAGTTTCTCATTGGTTGGTTGAACTTTGTTTTCAACCCCTTTGAAGGAGCTACTCGTGAACAAAATGTCAAACATTCTTGACTACTATATCCTTGACAAATGGAAACGTCAGGGATGAGTCGATTTTAACTTAAGATTTGAAAAGCTCCATGAAGAACCTAGAAAAGTTAGAATATTTTACTTCATTATACATTTAATGTTAAAAATGATTTCATTTCTAATAGATTTTTAGCAACATATACCTTTCCGAGGATACCATCCATCTAAAAGTGCTTGGGTCCAGCTAGTTTTTATTTGCACACCAAATGAATGATTAAATGCTTGCCATAATGAGTAAAATGATGGAAGAAAAATCTTCTCAGTCGACAAATTGTCCATAACAATTTGATTTTTGAAATTCTTCAAAGCTCATTCACATCCACCACTTTAGAGCAGAAAGTGATTTGAAAATTGTTGCCAATTCACTCCACAGCTTGAATGACTTCCTTGGAGCAGTCATAGCACATGTAAAAGCTAATGGAAGAGTGTCTTCAACAAAACATGACAATCATGGGCTTTTAAGACCACCAATCTTGCGCTCTTGGGAGGTTTACACATCTTACTTGAAATGTTTGAAAGCACAACTCAGCCCGGGCACTTTGATGCTCAACATCTTGACGAAAGAATTTCACGGACATGCTGCGCAGATAATGTAAAACAAGCGAGAAGGGTAGTATTTCTTCCATTTTCCAGTGCGGGTGAGAGTTTCAGATCTTATACCAATGTTAGCTTCCGAGTCAGAGCGTGCCTTTGGTTTGTCCTTCGACTTAGCCAGAGTCCCAGTGTTGCAATCAGAGTGTATCCTTTGCATCTATGTGCATCAAAGTCAAAGATTATGGTAGCGATGAGTCGTATTTACTGATAAGGTAACATAAGAAATATACTTCTTTCTTCCACCACTTCTTATGAGTCAATAGGGCCCTTTAGTCATTTCACTTGAACTCTCTTCCTCAGATTCTTGCACACCAATTCTTGGGTGTTTCGACAACTTGGCTACTTCTAGCTTTGTACTCAATTTTCCTTCTCGCACTTTTCTTCCTTAGAATTTTCCAATAGTGGATTGAAGTACCTCTTAGCGATTTCAACGCACCAGCTTTCCACTTGCTCGCTTTGGTGGTAGCCTGTGCTTCCTACAGGTGACAATCAAATAATTGTTTTGATCACGAAACCCTCGGCCTTCGTGTAACCACGTGTGCTGTGTATACGTGATTCAATATACTTCGTAACCACGAAAGAAGGAAAGTGTGACTTCTATCACAATATGGACATGCAAACTTTCGCGTGCTCAGCAGATAAATATGCATAAGTTGGAAAGTCATTTTATAGTCCACGTGTCATGACCTGCATGTGAAACTTTTTGATGTTTGGAAGTATCATGAGGTTTCACACTTTCCCAAATTTCTTTAGCTCTTCTATTGAGGTTGTTGAAAGACATCAATGTCATTTGTTGACTTGTATCTCTGGAATTATCATAGATAAAATAAATGAATGTTGCTTCATTCAAGTCAAGCGGTAAGTTATATGGAACAAGAAAACTGGCGCCACACACTATAGTTGCTATTCATCATCCACGAAAGACTAAAACACATCACTAGCAAGGCTAGCCTAACATTATGAGAGTCCGAAAGAAAAGTCACGGATATCGAGGCATCAGATTTCCATGCTTCACCATCTACAGGATGTCATAGAATTCCATCTTTATTGTAACCTTCATTATGCCATCTCATATCATTTGCAATTTGCTCCAAAATGAAAAATCTTTGTAGTATTGGTATCAAGGAAAAATACCATAACACCTTCACTTTGTATTTTCTTAGTGCTATCCACCCAATGAGAAGTACCACAAATATGACATGATTCTTCACTTGCATACTCTCTCCAAAACAACATGCAATCTTGTTTACAAACGTGAATTTTCTCATAATTAAGACCTAAGGTCTTAATATTTTTTTTTGCCTCATAAGAAGACTTTGGCCATGATGAATGTTCACCAAATACCTGACCTAACAACTCAAGCACCTTTGTAAATGCTTTTTCAGTCCATCCACCTAAGCACTTTATATGATACAAATGAATTATGAATGACAACTTTGAAAATGTCTTGCATTCAGGAAACAACTCTTCTTCAGCATCTCTCAACAACTTCAAAAAATTACTATTTTCTTAAGCACATCCATCTCAAAGTTTTTCTACAGAAATTCCATCTGCTAGTTCTTATGTGTCTTCATTTGAATCTTGACAATCATCATCACCATCATCTTGAACATCAGAAGTGTCTTTCAACATCTGAAAATTTAATTCCTGACCACCTAATTGACCAATCATACTCATTGTATCATGCAACAAAGCTTCCATATTATCAAAACCTCTAAAGTTTGGACGAATATCCTCTTATACATGTGAAGCTTCAGGAATATTGGCTGAAGAAGATGATGCAATATCATTAATAGAAGAAAATTCACCATGACAAACCCATTGAATGTATCCTCTTAAAAACCCATCACAGATTAAATGCACTTTAGCTTCATCCCTTGTTTGCCATAATGAGTTAACACAATGCTTGTAAGGACACATTATCTTCCCGCCAACAGACTCATCATTAAAAGCAAACTCGAGAATTCATCAACTCCTTCTTGATATTCCCTAGATTGTCTAGGATTGTGCATCCAACTCTTATCCATTAAAGAAAAATAGCACAGCTGAAATACAAAATGATCAAACAAGTATCCTTTATTAGAAATCCAAATAAGATTAGAAAGTTATATGATTATGTGTGGACTGTTTATTGTCGGATGAAACAATTTTTTAGGTCTATGATTAAGTGATAGGTTGCACCTACAAATGGACAAATGTTTCAATGTTCTCTTTCAATTTCTTATTATGTTATATACATATATTCAATATTTAGCGAGAGGACATGTCTTAAGAAGAGTATAGTTTTAAAACATTCATAATAACAATAATAAGAATAATATTATACCAAAACAGCAGAAAATAAGCATAATAATAATAAGAATAATATTATTAAAACACTTGAAGTCATACTTTTAATTATGATAATGCTTGAATTATGCATGCATGTGCGCGCTCGGACACAGGAAATTAATTAACAGTTAAAGCTACTTGAATTATCCAAATTATTTTTTGATTTTGTTTTTAGCATGATAATTACTGAAATATGTTTAGGAAATCTGAGAACTATAAACCACACATTCTATACTTTTACCAGAGGTTACTGATTATATGAAGCGACAACTATTTTCATATGATCGCTTATTCTGGACAGTTGAAGGCCTTTTGGACTAGCTATTTATTTTTTAATTGATGACCATAAATCATTTGCTAACTTATTAATAATAAATGTAGTCATAGCATCCATTGATATATTTTCTATCTCTTTCAAGACAATTCTAGAACTTGTTGTTTATTAAACCATATTATTTTAAACTATAGCAAACATTTTAGTTATACTTCATGTAGTGTTTATATCAGAAATAAAAAGATACATACCTTCTTAGTTACTGTCTTACTATCTCTCCTCCCTTTGAAAATAGAATCCAACATATGTAGAAAATGGCCGAAAGGTCCGAGATATGCAACTCCAAAGAGCTGGAAATGATCAGAAAAACTATGCCAATCTGCATTACTGTTTCACTATTGATGTTTACCTAAGATCACTAATACATATTTGTTTATATATATGAGACAATATCTGAGGAAATTATATGAATAAACATTACATATTCAGCATGAGAAAACAATCTGAAAATCACAAGTTCATTAGTAAAGTAAACATTCCATGTAGACAAAAAGAACACATACCTCTGAATCAAATAACTCAATGCAATGTCATACATGCAAGAAAGAAGTGACAAAGGCAGACACTAAATAGAAGAAGCTCACAATTTCAAGTTTAAGTGAAAATTTTAGGTAGCCACAGTGACTTCAAAACAACATTCCATTTGATTGAAACCCATAACCATTAATTTTGGATCTAAGTAGAGCTAACAAATCAATGCCAGCTGTCTCAAAACAACTTATTCACACTCATTTAATTTTATATAAATCCCCAATAATTTCCATTCCAACAAGCAGCAATCAAATTAAGTAAGCTCCACTTCACCTCCTTCAAGTACTTTGTTAAAACATAAAACCATCTCACAGCTAACAATTAAAAAACATTCTATCCCTAATAAAACTAACTGATAAAAATAAGTTGTCATAGGAGAGAAGCATTTGCAAGAATTTAAAAAAAAATCAAATTCAAAGAAGTAGCAAGATGCTATTCTGTAATAGAAAAATCACAATTTCTACAGAAAAAGAAAAAAAATTCCATTATGCACATCAACAAACATCTACCTAATTCCCTTGTTCAGAAAAGCCAAGAAGAGTATAATCCAATCAACTTGTCTTTGTCACCGATCTACCAAACTTGGTAACTTTAATAAAACGAAAAATATGATTGAACAAGATTTGCAATCGATCCTTTGTGCCACTTCTCAGTTAAACATTTTACTTTTTTTTCTTTACTAATGTCATAAAGAACTTTCCAATTCACACATTTCTATTTTTGAATCAAGAAAAATGTGGCATTATGTAAAGATCATGGCAATTGAGTAGTTACCTTTAGCTTATTAATATTCTCACTTAGCTTACTAGTTGCAACTGTGGGAACGCTTGATTCCTGCATCATGAAATAAAGCACAATAAAGTACATGCATCAAATATTTGCACATGTCAGAGAAGTGCATCAAAGAGGAAATAAGGCACACACTAGCTGGACCTATTCTTCTTCTGCCTTCAAAAGGAAACTTTAGTTGGAACCATTGCTCCCCTGATCTACAGGATAGCTGAGATTTATTCAACAAATAATTAAAAATTGCCATTCAAAGTTTGAAAAACTTGTGCATGCAACATATAACAATTTGATAACTTGTGCATGCAACATACAACAATTTGATTATTTGTGACCTATGCATGATTCCCGCTGCCTACTCAATCTTCCCAAATAAATAAATAAATTTTGTTCAATGGACTGTCCATTGAATGAGCTCTAAATATATTAAAATAATGACCATAACAGCAATGCACCAATGGAAAAAGACTATTTCTAACTAACTATTGTGTTTTATAAAATACCAGTTCAAACCACAATCTATTAAATAAAAAGGAGAGTGCCTTTACATTTCATCACCCAAATGCATAGCACAATTTGTACAGAAGGAAGTTTTTTAATATTTCCAAGTAATTTGGCAAGGCAACATAAAATTGCAAGTGCTATCAGAACAGTAGTAAATTTTGGGTTGAAAATCTTAAACCATCTTGATATGCCAAGAGCAAAACAAATAAATTTGAAATCAATATAGGCAGTATGCTACAGGAAGATGCAGCGAACCCAATTTGTGTACACAAATAAAGTTTGTAAGTGATGCAGCAAAAATTATGTTCTTTACTAAACTCTCTACTCTTGACATTCCACAGGTTGTGAAATCTTTGTAAATGATGCAACAAACACAAAGTACAAATTTTAAGAAAGCTACAATTGAAAGAATTACATGTATATTTGTACGCCAATTCTTGTCCTACTACTTCACTTGAAGTTTGATAAAGAGTGATAGTGAGAACACACAGTACTCGCACTAGACAAAAGTAGTGGGAAAAAAT
Source organism: Dioscorea cayenensis subsp. rotundata (assembly GCF_009730915.1). Classification (NCBI taxonomy): domain Eukaryota; kingdom Viridiplantae; phylum Streptophyta; class Magnoliopsida; order Dioscoreales; family Dioscoreaceae; genus Dioscorea; species Dioscorea cayenensis. The sequence continues at coordinate 6,653,788 of NC_052488.1, read as the reverse complement.
AATTAAAAAAACATGTGAAATAAATACCAAAGTTTCTTTCATTTATGCATCCATCAAGATAATAACTTCTCAAGCACACACATAGAAACACACAGACACACACACACACACACACACAGAGGCAGAGAAAAAGATAAGGGGGCCAAACTCAATAATTTTTCCTTCTCTACATTGTTTTCCTTTTCATCACTTCCAATAGGGGACAACTAAAAAGCAGTAAGTAGATGTATCAAATCAAATGGTTAGGGGCCAACCATTGGTTCATGAACATGTCCAATTATTCAACAAGCATACTCTTTTATCTTCTTGCGAATTCACCATAATCATACTTATTTTACTTTCAAACACCAAAATTTAATAAGAAGGCCAGAAAATTTAAGAAAAAAGGACTGGCCTTCACAAACACCAATCTAATAAGAAGGACTCCAACTCTTCATTTGTAAACAAGCAAAAACATTTCTAGCTCTTCATTTGTGAACAACCTAAAACTGTTGAGAAATGATGGACAAAGAAGGTGTTCATGACTATTACATGCTTTAAATATAATTCTATGAGTACAAAGCCATCAACAAATCATGCTTAAATATAACTCTATGTACATAAATCATATCAACAAATCATGTGACTATATAGGTGAACATTTAATATGACATGTAATCTGTTTTACTATCTCGATCATGCTTCTTCATTCAAATCACTGGTAGCGGGTAGGACAAACAAGGGAAGCCATTCCTTGGCTAACCAATCATAAAATCAACATTAATTATGAGATTTAATGAGAGTAAACACTTACCTCTGATTATTATTTTTCATATATATAATATTGAGAGATATATTAGATATATAACAAACAATCACATATTAATCCAGATCAAATACCATTACCATGTAAGCCAGAGCCAAAGGTTTATGATTAGCTAATCTCCACCAACAAATCAAACCCACTCATCTTCACCACATGCACCAAATCAAATCATAATCACTACCTTTTTCCACATAAAAAGAAGCAAAACACCACTTGAGCCAGCACAAATGCATCATTAACACCATATCAAGACTCCAAAGAACCAGATGCCTTCATAGAAACATATCTCTGCACAATAATCTCACCACCACCACCACCAACTGATCAAAATTAATAATCAGAAAACCTACTCAGTGGGAGGGAAAAAGCTAATCAGGGAAAAACCAAAGAATGAGAACCTGCATCAAAGGGTAACCCAAGACAATCAATGGATGGTGAATTGAGAGAAGAGTAAGAAGAAGGGGAAGGAGAAGCGAGAAGAAGCTTCCTCAGCGGAGCAACGAATAGAGAACTGGGTGATGGGCCTGATGACTGTGAAGCGGCACGAGGCTCGCTTTCTTGAGAGAGACCGCCATTGGGAATTAGGGGCTGGCAAGGGTAGGAGCGGCCGCAGGAGCGGCATTTGTTGGGAGTTTGGGTGAGAGAGAACGTCAAGAATATCTGTTGGGAAATTAGGGTGCAGGAGCGGCATTTGTCGGGAGTTTAGGTGAGAGAGAAAGCCGGGTTTCTTTGTTGGGGAATTAGGGTGCATGAGAGAGAGAGAGAGAGAGAGAGAGAGAATGTTTTTTTATTTTTTAAAACAAAAGTAATGTAGAGGGGTTTAACTAAACCGTCTCTAAAAAACATAAAAAGAATCCCCTATTTTATTATAGAGGTGGTTTTTTAAAACCCCTCTGTTTAATTGCCTCCAAAGCCCAAAAATGGTGTAGTGTGGTATGGGTAATCTGGTTAACTTACAAAGCAAGGAACTACAGGTTTTTTAAGAAACCAATTGCCACAATTTTTTTTTCTTGGCAGAAAAATTACCCATCCTCTGTTTCATTGTATAAATATTGAGTCATTGTCCAAGAAGATGAAAAACTCTCTCTTCTAAAAGCACAATGTTGTTCATAATGACTGGCTTAGGGCGAGTTATGAGGATTAAGAATTCTTAGATCATGGAGAGTAGCCATTGGAACAAGTATTACATCTATTCAAATTCTTTATGTGCCCATCTTAACTTGTGGTGGTTCATTTATACATTTCATGTGGTTTTGATTAAACATGGAAGTACCAAATGAATAAATTGCTCAAAAATGAGTTAATCTATTAATGAAAACTATGTGTGGGGTTGGAGCTATATTTGAAGCATATGGGTTGTCTTTCACTCTTCTAAGCCAGTTAACTTCCACTAGCTCATTTGCATTTTATGATGCACATCTTCCTGGAAAGTTAGAGAAATCAATTGAATACAAGTTTTTGGGGTATATATGAACAACTCCACATGCTATGAATAACCTTTCACTAATGTAAGAGCAACTGCTTCCTGTAATTAGTTTGTCTAGAAGTATAAATAATTAACCTGAGTTCATGAATTGATGGAACTCATCAAATTGGCAATCACTGTCATAAAGTAGCACTAAACAAAAAGACCATATGAAGCATTATGACTTTAACTAGATATGAAAACTGCTATTGTTTCTTATACACCTCTATCCTACTAAATTTAGAGTAAAAAGAGGATAAAAATTAGTTCGAAGGGGAAATGATCATATAATCATGTACAAGACATTGTTGACAGTTTTGCTCATCGAGACAAAGTAATCATTTTTTTTAATAATAATAAGTATTGGATCAATAGCTACTTTTGATGTAACTAACTTTCCATTTATAATAACAAAATTGCATACAACCAGTGAATAGAATGAGATTGAGTTATTGATGTCTTAGTTTCATATTATCAAAAAGAAAGAATTTTTTCATTGATAAGTTCTTGAGAGAATTTTTCAAGAATCAAAGAATTCATGTTGAGGTGCATGCTCAAAACTTCTTACAATGTCTTTCCTTGCTTCCAGAATAGCGCCACACAAAAAACACAGGTGAAGAGAGTATATATCAGCTGCGCAGAGTTTTAGTTCATCCATTGCCATTGCCAATTAGGGTATATAATCTTAGGGCAGGAGAAAATAATAAGCAAAATTTATTCAGACTTACTTATTATTAATTCGTTTTTTTTAACTTTCTTACTTTCCTTTCTTTATGTTTTTGTTTTGTATATTAATCTTGAGTGATATGGACTGACAACAAGATTTACGTTTGATAGTTTCCATATGTTGGAAGAGAATATGGAGATTAGTTATATGGACTAACAACATTATTTTCTTTTGTTTTCGAGTTATGATGAAGAACATAAAAAAAAATATCTTCTAGATACTGAAATGTTTTTATCTTTGCTGAATACTTGCTAGCTACATTTTTTTAAAGTGTCTTTGAAGCTGAAATTTTCTACCTGATTTTACTTTACCCCGTTCTCTTCCATTTCTCATATATTGTTCTCTTCTTTTCTTGGCAAGGTCGGCACTTGCTCAAGGTCATTGCCGAGACTTGCTATACAAGGAGATTCCACACCTAGGTTAGTTGCACCCTAATGATACCCAATGATTAGCTCGAAATCCTTGTGAGGAAGAGACAAAACCATTCTTTGGTCATTATTTAACTTGTCTAACCCAAGCTTATAAGGTTTCACTCATATTTATTCCACTAATAATAATAAAAAACAAATAAGCAAACAAAATCATAAAATAAATCTAATCCAAGAAATTGTAACATCACAAACGAGAGGGTATTAACAAAAAATTAGAATCATAATGCTATAATCATTATGATTTCTTCTTTTGTGTTATTTCTAGGTTAGTGATTGTTGTAAAATGTAGTTTCTTTGAAAAGGTACAAAGCATATATGCTTGAATGGAGAAAAAAACTCCATTTGGAATGTATTAATTGGATTGAAAATTGTTTAGAATTCTTTCATTGTGGTTACAAATTATCACAATTTCGAATTAATTATCACAATCATGGGCATTCAGAACTTACTGTGTTCTAATTCTGCACAACTCTTCATTTTTATTTGGTATTTTTCATTTATATTTCTCAAACTTTGTGAAAAAAAAACTCAATTTTGCATGTATGATGATGTTGAGTTCTTTACTTGCAAAGCCTATGTATGTTTCTTTTAAAAAAATTTAATTCTGATGTTGCTTCATAAGAACTAGTAATAAGTATTTGTCTTTCTTGCATATGAGTTTATGCCTTTATTTTGAAATTATAATCAAGGCATGAAATGAGACAAGGGGAACAAGAAACTTATAAAAGTCTTCAAAGGAGAGCACTAAGTATAGAAACAGTAAGAGAAGAAAAGGTCTTTTAGGCTTCTCTTAGGCTTTATTAGATTGCACATGATTAGAACAAATTGGTGTACCTTCGGTACTTAGGCCTTATTTGCCCCTAAAATAGGGCCGCATATATAATTGGATTGCAAATGGATTTTAATAAATAGGTTTGTGAATAAGGCTTCATGGGCCCCGACAATATGCAAGTTCTTACTTTTTTTTTACTGAATTCTAATTTTCTAAAGATGACCCCTACTTCCTTAGTTTACTTTTTTTTCCTAAACATCACCTATTGGGGCAACTCCAATAGGTGTTACATGTGGGCTTTTTCTAATGAAGGATACTTGTTTGTTTGCGACATGAAATTTTTTTTCTTTTAGAAACACATAAGGAATGCAAAAAATTACTGTCAATGCTTTTTATGCAAAAAATAACTTGGTATGTTTTTATTTTAGCTGTGTTATTTTTGTTAATGGATAAGAGTTGGATATACAAGCCTAGACAATCTAGGGAATATCAAGAAGGAGTTGATCAATTTCTTGAGTTTGCTTTTAATAATGAGTCTGTTGGCAAAAAGATAATGTGTCATTGCAAGCATTGTGTTAACTCATTATGGCAAACAAGGGATGAAGCTAAAGTGCATTTAATCTATGTGGGTTTTTAAGACAATACACTCAATGGGTTTGTCATGGTGAATTTTATTCTATTAATGATATTGCATCATCTTCTTCAGCCCATATTCCTAAAGCTTCACACGTACAAGAGGCTATTCATGCAAACTTTAGACGTTTTGATAATATGGAAGCTTTGTTGCATGATACAATGGCTATAATTGGTCAATTAGGTGGTCAAGATTAAATTTTCATATGTTTAGAGACACTTCTGATGCTCAAGATGATGGTGATGATAATTGTCAAGATTAAGATGAAGACACAAAAGAACTAGCAGAAGGAATTTCTGTAGAATAACTTGGAGATGGATGTGATGAAGAAAATAGTAATTTTTTGAAGTTGTTGAGAGATGCTGAAGAAGAGTTGTTTCCTGGATGCAAGACATTTTCAAAGTTGTCATTCATAATACATTTGTATCATATAAAATGCTTAGGTGGATGGACTGAAAAATCATTTTCAAAGGTGCTTGAATTGTTAGTTCAGGTATTTGGTGAGAAGTCATCTTGGCCAAAATCTTCTTATGAGGCAAAAAAAATTATTAAGACCTTTTGTCTTAATTATGAGAAAATTCATGTTTGTAAACAAGATTGCATGTTGTTTTGGAGAGAGTGTGTAAGTGCAGAATCATGTCATATTTGTGGTACTTCTTGGTTGGTGGATAGCACTAAGAAAAGACAAATGAAGCTGTTACAGTATTTTCCCTTAATACCAAGACTACAAAGATTTTTCATTTTGGAGAAAACTGCAAATGATATGAGGTGGCATGATGAAGGTCGCAATAAAGATGGAATTCTACAACATCCTGTCGATGGTGAAGCATGAAAATCTTTTGATGCTTGATATCCAGACTTTTCTTCAGACTCTCATAATGTTAGGCTAGCCCTTGCTAGTGATGGTTTTAATCCTTTTAGGATGATGAGTAGCAACTATAGTGTGTGGCCAGTTGTCCTTGTTCCATATAACTTACCACCTTGGATTGGAATGAAGCAACATTCATTTATTTTATCAATGATGATTCCAGGAGATAAGGGGACCACAAATAATATTGATGTCTTTCTACAGCCTATAATAAAAGAGCTAAAGAAGTTGTGGGAAGGTGTGGAAACCTATGATGCTTCCAAACATCAAAATTTTTACATGCGAGCTGCATTAATGTGGACTATAAACGACTTTTCAGCTTATGCATATTTATCTGGTTGAAGTACCAAAGGGAAGTTTGCATGTCCAAGTTGTGCTAAAAACACATCTTCATTGAGGTTATATAAGTGTAAAAACATATTGTTACATGTGTTCTTGTAGGTGGTTACCTGAAGGTCATTGGCTTCGTTATCAAAAACAATTATTTGATGGCACCGAAGAAGCAAGGCTACCACCAAAGAGAGCAAGTGGAAGTGATGTGTTAAATCAGTTAGATGGGCTTCAATTCAGTTTTGGAAAGTTTAAGAAGAAAAAAGGCAATAAGGAAAATAGAAAGAAGAAGCGCAAAAGAACAAAACATCCAAGAATTGGTGTGCAAAAATCTAATGAAGAGAGTTCAAGGAGAAATGACAAGGGCCCTACTGATCATATGAAGTGGTGGAATAAAAGAAGTACATTTTTTATGTTACCTTATTGGGAACATAACATATTATGCCACAATCTTGATTTGATGCACATCGAAAAAAAAAATGTGTGCAATAATTTGATTGGAACTTTTTTGGGACTTAATAAGTCGAAGGACAATCTGAAGGCACTCCTTGACTTAGTTGATCTTGGTATAAGATCTGAACTTCACCCTCAAATTTTTGAAAATGGTAAGAAAATACCACCTCCAGCTTATTTTACATTATCTACAGAACAAAAAGAAATTCTTTGTCAAGTTGTTAAAGACATCAATGTGGCTGATGGTTATTCTTCAAACATTTCAAGATGTGTAAACCTACAAGAGCTCAAGATTGGTGTCTTAAAAGCCATGATTATCATGTTTTGGTTGAAGACATCCTTCCATTAGATTTATGAGCTTACAACCCACCTAAGGAAGTCATTCAAGTTGTGAGTGAATTGGCAACAAATTTCAAATCACTTTGTTCTAAAGTGGAGGATGTGAATGAGCTTGAAGAGATTCAAAATCAAATTGTTATGACAATTTGTCAAATGGAGAATATTTTTCTTCCATCATTTTTTACTATTATGATACATTTAATCATTCATTTGGTGGAAGAAATAAAAATTGGTGGACCAATTAATTTTAGATGGATGTATCCTTTTGAAAGGTGTGTTGCTAAAATTATTAGAAATGAAATCATTTTAATATAAAATGTATAATGAAGTAATATATTTTAAATTTTTATTTTTAGGTTCTTCATGTGTTTCAAATCTTATGTTAAAAGTCAAACACATCTTGAAGGTTCCATTGCTGAAGGATATATAGCTGAAGAATGTATGACATTTTGTTCAAGATATTTTCAAGGGGTTGCAACAAAATTCAACAAACCAATGAGAAATCCAAACCCACCTACAAATGACCAAGTAAAATACTTATTCTCAATTTTGGTCAACATATAGGGAAGATTAAAGAAATTGTTTTAGATGAAATTGCCTCGGTTCAAGAGCATAGTTATGTCCTTCGTCATTGTGATGACATGGAGAAGTTTCATAGGTAAGTATTTGTGCTTTATGATTCAATGAAAAATAAAAAAGCACATTTCTCTTAAATTAATATGTGATATATTTATGTACAGAATTCATTGAATTAGAAAAACAAATGCGACGTCAACATTCTCGTCTTACTGAAGTTGATTTAGAGAAGTTAGTGAATGAAAATTTTCATTTGTGGTTTCAAAGCAAGGTAATCTTGTTGTACAATTGTTTTATAGTTTACTTCGTTAAATCTGATTTTTTTTTTTGATAATATCTTTTGCTACATAGGTTTTGGAAAAAGATCATCAGGATATTCCAGAAGAAGTTGTGGCCCTTGGTGTTGGACCTAACAAAGTAGCAAAGAGATACTCTGGGTTCATTATTAATGGATTCAGATTCATACCAAATCTCATGATGAAAATAGAATGACTCAAAATAGTGGTGTGGTTAACACTTCAAAAGTCAGAAGTGTAAATTACTATGGTGTATTAAGAAATACTATTGAGTTAGATTACTATGGTAATTTTAAAATTGTGTTGTTCAAGTGTGATTGGGTTGATGTACACCATAATACGGGTATTGGGCAAGATGAATTTGGGTTCACTCTTGTTAATTTTTCTCGCATAATACATACCGGTGAAAAATTAGAGCATGATCCCTATGTGTTCTCATCTCAAATTGAACAAGTGTTCTATGTGCAAGATCTGAAGAATGGGAATTGGTATATACTTATTAAGACTAGGCGTAGGGATTTGTTTGATATGGGTGATATAGACCATTGAAAAGATGTTGGTAATGGCCTTGTATTTTTGAATGATGAAACTTTGTTTTTTTTATCCTTAATTGGTTATTTTTTTGTTTTAAATATATTTGTTGGTTTTTAGCTTGTTATATTTTGTTCTTTTCTGCTATTTATCTACGTTTTTCCTTGATTTATTTCGCATAGCCTTGGTTCTAGATTTGTTAACTAACCACTGTCCACTAATTAGGGCAAGAAGGAGGTTAAGTTTCCCTTCGATAACCATACGAGATCCGGATACTTTTATGGCATTCATGTTAACAATAGTGTACAGGTTCGTTGTTTTATCATGTTAATTTTGTTTTACCTTAACTCAAGAATCAAGAGTTGAGAAAGTTACTATGCCACTACCCTACTTTTAAGTTTTGTTGTTGATATATTATTTGTTATTTTGTGTGTATTTTTAATGTCCTTGATCATTAATCTTTGTTTCTTTTTAACTTGTTTTCAACTAGCCATGTAAGTCTAACTAGAGAGTGATTGTGGGTAAAATTTTAGCTGCTTCCCCCCTCATCATCTTCATGTTCGTCTGAGCCCTTCTCTTGTTGTAGAACATACAACCATAAATTACAAGATGGCAATGGTCAAACATACTAGGTAACATTTTCCACTATGTAGAACTTTATCATGGCTTATGAATGCTGATTAGAAAAGCCTTTTTACACAAACCATATACATACCATACACAAAATGCTGAGAATGCCAATGAGATGCAAAAACATTTTTATATGTGGAGGTTCTAGGATAACAAGATGCTAGCAAATAGTTCATCTTTGCAATGGTACCAAGTAGCAAAAGTCCGTAAGATTCACACCAAAAATAAAAGAAGCAAAAGTAGAAGATTTTATAAAAACTATAAAAACTATTTGTATTATATGTGTTGACGTTACTCATTAAGTGGTCTTTGAGATAGTCCTTTGAGTAAGACTTATTCAAACTTATGCATGTGCCTTTAATTAACCCTTATAAGGGTGCTCTTCATTAATGTTTTTGAATCTTGTCAATAAATACTTCACTTCCTTTACATAACTTTATTTCAATACTTTTTTTTGTTTAATTAATGTTTTTTAATGATTTTTGGTCTAAATATAAGTGATTTTAAAAAGGTATTGTTTATGATGAAAAGGTTTAATTTTTTTTTTGTTGGTAATCCTGTTCCTGGTTCTCCATGCTTGATCTTAATGGTAATGGATATAGATTTCTTTGTGTAATTGTCCTGCTATTATATATATATATATATATATAGTTCCACTTCCATGCTTGATGAACAAGAGCTTTAGGATTGGTAATGGGCCTTGTACTAAACTTTGGATTATGAGTACAAAGTTTTCTTTTGATAGTGGAAAATGTATCTATAATTATTAGCTGGCAAATTGTTGCTGCATAAAACCAATTTTATTTGTAATAATTATTTACTAGCCTTTTAGTTATTTCCCATCAAGGTTTTTCCTTAGGGTTTAAATCATTTTCCAATTAACTTAGTTGTAATTTTGCATTATGAGAAGGAAGAAAACTGTTAGCTAATGCATTTTCATTAAATCAGAGCATAGGTTAACTCTGCAAGACATGGAGATGTCTGGTGTGTCTCTCCCAGCAAGGTTTTCTCATAGTGTTGCAGTCATTTTCCAATAAACTTTAGTTCTAATTTTGTTTTATGAGATGGAGCTGAACTGTTAGCTAATGGATTTTGATTAAATCAAAGCATAGGTTAACTATGCAAGACATGGACATTTCTAATGTCTCTCCCATTAATGTTTTCTTACAGCGTTAAAGTCATTTTCCAATAAACATTAGTTGTAATTTTGTTTTATGAGATGGAGCATAACTATTTAGCTAATGCATTTTGATTAAGTCAGAGCATAAGTTAACTGTACAAGATTAACTGTACGAGACATGGACAATTCTTATGTGTCTCTCCCATCAAGTTTTCCAATAGTTTTGAAATCATTTTCATTTTCCAATTAACGTAGTTGTAATTTTGTATTATGCAATTAAAATTGATCATCAGTATTTAAATGGGGGCTTTGAGATTGATCCTTCAATTTGGCAGAAAATTCAAACTGCTGACTATATCACAACATAGATAACTTGTGGAAAAAATTGAAGAAAGAGACTTAAGAAATGAAACAATTGCAGAGTAGATATTTACTAATTAAGATAATGAATAAAGGAAATGATATCATCTCATATATGTATAAATGTACTAATATAGTGATATATATATTGTGTGGATACTTTAAAAAAGTGTTAAGTAACACTTAATTAACTATATGAAGAATAAAAGATTAGTTGAGAAAATACCTAGTAAGTTAGTGTGAATATTTGCAGACAACTCCCTTTTTTGTCATGTTTGCAAAATGGCATAAGAATTTTGCAATATCATCATACAACTTCCTGTAAATATTTGCAAAGTAGATATTTGGATGATAATATTCTTTTTTATTAAAAAAAAAATCAATCATTGGGGATTGAAAACACTTTGGATGATAATATTTGTTTAAATTCCACTGCTTTGTAGTGTTGATTTTGTATTTACTGAGTTTTCTTGCAAATAACAGTTTTATACTTGTAATTGGTGGTTAAATTGAAGAATTTTGTGGAGTTCAGGGGAAATTGAGGCATGTGGCCTTCCATTTAGTAGTACTTTTGAGTTATGAAAACAGAAATGGATTGTGAAATTGTTATTGCAATCTAATAAATATAAAATTTGTATAGAAAAACTCATGGCTCGAGGATCAAAAATCTTGAAGATTATGGAGCTACTAGAAGCTCATACTTCTTCACATCATGAATCAACTGGGCAAGAAAATGATGCTAGTACACAAGAAAAACAGTCCCAACATAGAGGAAAAACAGTAATGGCAAATGTTTGGACATCAACGGAAAAGTTTATAATTATGGTAGATAAATATGGAGTCCCATGCACCAAAGATGCTGCCACACTAAGTTCTTTACTTGGTGTGCTTGCAAAGAATGGTGCTTATGCTCCAATTAGCATTCCTAATTTGAGACATGAAGATTTTACTCCATACAAAGTGAAATGTCTAAAACTCATAATGGTAATTTTTTCCAATATTTTTTATGTTGTCTTCTTTTTTTTTTCTTTTCACATATTCATGGTTAATGTTGCTTGTTATTATTAAATTAATGCTTGATGATAGACAAAATTTGATTTTTGTTATACCCAAGAGATAGTTATATGGATTTTGCAAAATCTAAACAAGAAATGGAAAGATTGGAAAGGTAACTTGAAGGCAGAATTTTATATTCCAAAGGAAAAAGAGCGAGTTTTAGTGGAGCCACCTTCAACTGTTCTTGATGAATAATGGCCTGGGCTTGTTCATCATTGGTATAACCCAAGAAATGAGATAATTGGTATAAGTTTTATTTAAATTATTATTGTTACTATTATAACTTATATTTGAGTTTAATTTATCTTTTATAATTGGAATATGGTTTTATTATGTAGGAACTTGTTGAAATAAATAAAAGAAATGCAAAAAAACAAAACAATGCACATACATGTGGTGAAAAAGTTTTGCACGAATTAGGAAAGAAATAGTAAGTTATTCTTTTACAATTAATATTAGAATGAAATGATTAAAGTTTTGATTGTTTAATAGGAAAATGAAACGGGAAAAGAGCCGGATCGTCTTACAATGTGGGATGGAACCCAAAAAAAAAAGATGGTAGATGTAAATGAAGAATTAGAAAGAAATTGGTAAGTGAGTGATCCATATATAAGAAAGATTGTTTCCTTATTTCTTTGAAAAATATGGCATGAGCATGCAGAAGAAATAAATTTATGGTTTATTGCTAATTGATCTAAAATAAGGATAAATTGTTAAGCATGAAGATGGCATGAGCATGGGAGTGAATATCCTACTTGTTTTTAGGATGGAAATTTTACTATTAGTCTAGTGTTTCTTGTAGTTGGCTAGAATTTGTTTTAGTGATTTGTCTACTAGCTGGAATATGAGTAATTATTCAGTTTATCAGCACTGAGAGGCTTGTTCTGATGTTATTTAAATGACAAAAAAAATTTACTCTCCCTCTAGTGCCTTTTCTTGTGGTCGAAAGCTATTTTTTCAGTAACTATTTTGAGATTATTATACATTTTCACTTAGTTCATGCAAATTAAATAATATTTAGTTGAACTTACAGGAAGCCGCACATGATCTTCAAGTTAGTTACACAAGGTCAAGTGCAAATTTTGAAGAAAATGAAATCAATGAAATAATATTTCAAAAGATTTATGGAGCTGAACATAATGGTAGAGTGTGTGGTTTGGGATTAGGACCTACTCCAACTAGGTATTTTAGTGTCATATCAAAATTCACTAGCACAAGTGCTTCAACTACTGACAACACTCATAAAGCAAAGTTGGGGAATGTTAAATTGGAGTTAGCTGAGATGAAAGATAAATATGAGAGGTTAAGTGCAAATTTGACTGATATGAAAGAGTTATTTGGAGGGTTTATCCCTGAAAGAAGTTTTAATGGTAGAACATCTAAAGCACCTGCCGAGGAAGTAAATTATTTGTCTTACTTTTTATCTCTTTTCATTCTTAAAAAATAAAGTTGAACGCCTTTTTGTAATGATTTCCATAGGTTGAAGATGTTGCATCTGTCGACTGATGTCATTGGACAAAATCTAAGCACCATGTGTCTCAAGAGGTTTGTTGGTTATTAGCATTCAAAGTAGAGTTATTTCTGCTCAAAACTTACAATTATGATCATTATTTTAATCCATGGATTATTATATTTTATGTTGAAGATTTGACTGATGCTAGTTGGATCGTTTTTCCTTTTCAATTAAGGTAGTGTTTGTTTTGAAGTATTTGAAGTTACAATGTAACTTCAAATACCACATCCAAAAATCCTTTATTTGGTTTGAGGGATTTTAAAATACAAGGTAAAACCAATTACTCCAATGGATGTATTTGGACTTACATCCAAATTGGTTGTAAGTCGAAATCCCGGGAGTTGAAAATCCTTAGGTGATGTATATAATGTATATGCATACACATATAATGTATATGCATATATATACATATATACATACATATACAAAAATATATATACACATACACATAGGCATACATATATACATATACAGAAATATATACATATACACATACACATATGCATATTACACACATATATATACTTATGCACATATATATATACATATACATTTATATATTTATATAAACATACATATGTGTTTCTACATATGTATACATACATATATGTATGCATATATGCATATATACACACACATATACATGTATGTATATATATGCATATATGCACAAATATACATATACTCATATACATCTACGTATATATATATATATATATGCAAATACACACACATATGAATACTCATATACATGTATACACACACACACACACACACATATATATATATATATATACACATGTGTTTTTCAATTCCAGACTTACAAATCAATTCAAACAAACATAAAATCTTATAATACATCAATTCTAGTTATATTTAACCAAACACAAGATTTGATTGCACTATATTTTGAAAACCAAGTATTTCTAGTTACATTATAACTGGAAATCCACTATATTTAACATTACATCCAACCAAACACCCCATAAGTGTTTATCCATTTGGAAGACAAGTTTGGTGTTGGTTCAAAATTTCCAAGTGATTAGTATTTGATCAGTTTTTTTTTACTTTGACTTCGGGGTAAGTTTCTAGAAAAAAATTTAGATTGGGTACAAGTAATTCAATTTTCATTATTTTCTTTTCAAATTGTTGTTTTCCAATGGGTCTAGTGATGGCTCTCATTGGTTCTCTATTCAACATACTTGTGGCATATTCTTGCTTTAATCTTGTTTAAGCCAACTAGTTTGTTTTGGAAGATTTGAACTTGGGCCTTCCCTATTAGCTTGCTTATGTTGAATTCTTGTGCAACTTACTGTTAAATGCATTGTGTGCAGAGCTAAATTATAATTCAATTCATATTAAAGCTTAAATAAAGTTGTTTTTCTGTTCGGAAATATTTAAATTCTATGACCCTTTTTACTAGCATGAGTAAATTAAATGATGATGAAGATTCTTTGTGATTATTTTAGAATGACAAATGCATGATGATGAGGATTCTTTGTGATTAGCTGACAAATAAGATTTTCTGGTTATTTAATTCAATGTTTGCGAGTTGTCTCTTTGCTTATTTTGGTTTAGGTTTGCTTATTTTTCTCATGTTCCCAACATCAATCTGATGTGGACATTTGCCTGTTACACGGTTTTTGATAGATGTTATTTTGACAGCACAAGTTAGCACTTGTGATTTGTCAAGCTGGAGTTGCTACTAAGTACATCCATGTGGATGATATTTTGAGGTGTTTTGCTTCATATGTGAAAATGTTATCTGTATTACATTATATAGGCAACAAAAGAGCTGTGTTTGATTATCGGAAACTCTACTGAGTTGATGAAATACAAATTTCAAACAAATTATTTTTCTTTAAAAGTCTATAACTTGATGTTGTTGTTCGAAAGGTGTTAGAAATGATCAAGTGAAACTTGGGTCACTGTCATGGATGGATTCAATTAAAATGTGAGTTTTTAATTTATTAAAAACAGGGTCTTAATTGATTATATAATATATATTTAATTAAAAACTAATTATTTGGCATGTCTTTTAGGGGGTTATAACCGCCTCTAAAACTATAACTGGAGTTTTAAAATTTTAATTGTAGAGGCGATTATAACCACCTCTAAGTATGAGTGTTGTTAAAACCTTATTAATTGTAGAGGCAGTTATAACCACCTCTAAGTATGAGTGTTGTTAAAACCTTATTAATTGTAGAGACGGTTATAACCATCTCTAAAACTATAACTTAAAATTTTAATTGTAGAGCCGTTTATAACAGCCTCTTAAAGTATGAGTGTTGTTAAAATCTTATTAATTGTAGAGGCAGTTATAACCATCTCTAAAACTATGAGTAGAGTTTAAATTTTTAATTGTAGAGGCGGTTATAACCGTTTCTAAAACTATTAGTATAAGGCAGTTATAACCATCTGAATAGGTAAATTATCTTTTGAGGCGGGTATAACCGTCTCTAAAAACCGCTTCCTTAGTTATTAATTTATCCCAACGGTTGTATCATCGGCTCTAAACTCTAGAGCCGGCTTAATACGAGCCGATTTAGAGGCGGGTGAATAATTCACCACTCTAGGTTTTAACAGCCTCTATAAGTCATGAAAATTGCCTCTAAAGCTCTTTTTTAGTGTAGTGTGAGTGTTTGTAATTTGTCTTTAAACTTAGTTAGGTTAGTTATGTACGGCTGAGATCTCCCCATCTGATCCAGAGTATAAGTTCAAGGCAGAAGAAGTGTGAAGCGATTGGGTTAAGTAAACGTATGGCACCTGGCTTATGACTCAACTTGGTTTAGTTTAAAAGGCAAGCATGTATATTCAATATAGAATGTTTAACAGAGCTTCTCTCCTCCATGTCTTCCTCTGATTGTTGTGCTTTCTTTTGGTGCTGATCTGTGTCTTTGTATCTCAATCTCTCAACAGTAGTTATCTGCAGTTTCCTTTCTTATCATAGTGTCGTTTTTTTATATTTGGCGTTGTTCTTGTGAATGGTTGTATGGGCTTGGGCTAGTGTGACACTGTTACGCTAAGGATACTTTACAAAGGCAACAAATACGTGGCTCATCACACTCTAGGCACCCATAAGAAAAGAAACACCATATGAACTCAGAAGTAAATATCCCACTATCAATCAAAAGATAATTATGAAGCCTTATGGAGATGTTCAGTCCAATATGAGCTCAGAAGACACCCTATCAATGAGATTAACTCAAAATCTAACATCCACTTCTTTGTGAACTCCCATCTTACAAGAAACCTCCAACCTCCATCACTAAAGAAACCTCCAACCTCACTAAAGTGAACAAAAGAAACACTATTTCTCAACGTAGAAAAATTCCATAAATACCTCTCGAGAGACCCTAACCTCACATCTCTAGTATCTTATATCATAAATCTAACCAACCACTTATGTTTTGCGATTACAGAACTGATGATGCAGGGCACTTTTTTCAAACCAAAGAACGCCATTAAATTGGTAGAGATCAATATGTTAATTCTCATATCAACATGTGTGTGAAAAGCAAAGTAACTATGTCTGGAAACTAAAATGAACAACAAAAATACTTTAAATAAATAAAGTATAACAATACAAAAATATTATAATATATTCACAACAGGGAATAGTTCCTCCCGTCCCCTCTAATCCTTCTTTATGGGTCTTGCCTCAAACCCGCCTTCCTTCCTCGTTTCAAGTGAATAAGGCATGTAGGTCCCAAGAATCTTATCCCACATAACAAAGAATGGCTGAGAGAAGTTATATTTGCTACCGTAAAGCTGATGATGAACATCATGGTATGCACTGTTGTTACTGAAGAACAAGTGAAGGATATTCCCCGGGAGCCACACTCCACAATGGTCATCCACAGTCTTAATGGTAGCAAAGGAGAAGAAGAAGATTCCGGTCCGGGGAGTCATGCCAGTGACAAGGAAGGAGAGAGCACCGCCGACAGTGTCTAGGAGAAGGCCTTCCAAGGGATGATTATATAAAGCTCCAAAGGCATAAGGCACCACAAGAGTGTGATGCTTGGAGTGGACATGCTTGTACAAGAATTTATTAATGTGCATGTATCTGTGTATGAAGTACTGCCATGTATCCATCACAAACATTGCCACCAAGAACTGCACCACAATTACCAACAAACTGGGCTGTGGCTTCACCGTTCCACTATCATAGCTTATGATCTGCATTAAAATTTATGGACCATAAGCACACAAATAGGGTTTCACATATATGTCTAAGAAAATTAATTACAAAGCCAGTCGGATCACTAACCGTGAACAAGGAAAGGGAGACAGCGATCTGGAATGCTTGTTGGATGAGCACACCCTTGACAACAGTAGGCTTCGAGACTAGGTTCTTAGCATCCTCTTCTACTCTTGTGTGGAGACGGTACTTGTTCATGGCTTTGCCATCCAAAATAACATAGAGACCTGAGTAAAACCAGTATACAAAAACCGGCACAAAGGTCCCAAGCAGCTCATCAGACATCATAAACTCCATTGCTAGCGTCTTTCTTATGATACGTAATGGAGTAACACTTGAATGGTTTCACTTTCGTTGTGAAGAAAGCAGTGGGGAGCTTTGTAAATTTATAGGGAGTTGCTGATCACAAGGAGTCAGGAATGGGGTGCGTAGACTTCATAGTTTGGTGAAGTCGAGCTTTGAATGGTCAATCATATGGGGCATAATTGACTATTTATTTTTTTAATATTAAATTTCTTACTTTTAAGGCACGTTTTGCTGTTATCAATCAATAGAGATGTAGGTACACTCTTGACTTTTGCTTAATTAAAGAAAAGTTGTGATTAGTATGAAACTAATTTTTCTAATTAAGAGAAACACGTTTATACACGTCCCTGCTGAGAACTGTAAAATAAGGACAAGCGCAACGGTTAGGTCCTTGCTTTGAAGATGTCAAAACTAATGACTCTTGCATGCGAGTTCAACTTGCTTTTAGATGGCCTAATACAAAGGTCATTAGAAACCTGGGGCGGGTCAAGGGTGAGAACATTACAGGAACGGTTTTAGATCTTTCAAATTTTGGAGTTAGAATCATCCACTTAAATGCCTTAACTTTTTGAAATCTTATTATTATAATTGTAATAATTATTTATTATAATAAATTAGCATTAAAATTTTTAATTTTATTATTAATCAATTTTATATAATCTCATTAACTTTTTAAAAGTTAAAAATAATAAAGATATTAAATTTTACATTACAAGAAAAATCCTAAATTGGCACGGTAGTATCGGCACTGAAATGAGTTTAAAAAACATGCCAAATTGATTTTGGCACCGTATTTGGCACCGAAAATTAACTATGTCTATAGAATAGTCACAAATAAATTTTGGCACCGTCTTTTTATACCGTGCCAAATTTTGTCACTATTTTGGTGCCTTTTTTTACTATTGTGCCAAATATTACCATTGTTTTTTGGCACGGACATTAGTTCCATATTTGGCACGGTTTTATTGGTTCAGCATTTGGCACGGTTTTTTGGCACGATTTTATATACTATATTTTTTCCACGATATTTGGCACAGTTTTTGGCAAAAAAATTTTGTTTCGGCTTTCGGCATGCTTTTGTTTATTCTGTAAAAAAATAATTTATATGAAATTAATTTTATTTAAAATTTCTTGAATTACACCAATCAATTTTTTTTAATTGCTAAACAAAAATTATTTTATTGAATTAACAATACATACACATTCCTTTAATCAACTTCTTCAACATCTTCTGATTAGCAATAAAAACACTATGGTTGATTGATTGTTTGGAAATACTAGGTAATGTAGAGAATACAAATATAATATTGTTCACAATGAGCTTAATGGCTACAAACATTACAAAAGTCTTGAAGATGCATAAGAGGAACTTAGTTGATGCAATCCTTCATTCATCAATCTCTAATGGCTTAAAATGCTTCCCATCCAAAAGATATGTCCCAATTGCTAAACAAACAGCCCATACATCTTTTAGTTTTCTTGCGACAATCCTGTATTATTTTAAATGCAAATCAAACATATATATTCATAAAATAATATAATGATACGAAGCTTTAATTAATTATACTTTCCCACATCTTTGGCCTTGATCTGACAAGTGTTAACTCTCAATAAAGGCATGTAAGCCGTGGCCTTTAAGGCTAGTGGTGCTTCAATAATGATGACCGGAGAGCCTATTTGAAGCCCTGCATGCCCAGCAGAAAATGATTATAATATCAATTGTGAGAAAACAACAACTGAACAAACAATAAAAAAAAATTTAAAAGGGAAGGAACCAATTATAGTACTGCCAATATAAAGCCATGCAAGAAACTAAATAAAAAATATGGGCAAGGAATTTAAATAATTACAATGGCACACATCAGCGCATTTGATAACCTGCTTAGTGAAGAAAATTCAACCAGTAATTAGATAATTCTATTATTAAATCAACATTGTGTCATTGATAGAAGAAAATACAGTAAGCTAACTGTAAGAGTTCATTTTTAATATAGCTCAATGTTCTAAATACATAAACAAATTCAGATACCTAGAAGAGCTTGTTAGATACAAACATGCCCTCTTATAGTTTGAAGCATCAACATGTTCAACCAACAAATCAAGATCTTGAACCTGAAATAGATCAAGAATGCATAGATAACAAGTTTGACATACAATAACCATGAAGAGTGGTTGAAACTTACCTCCATCAGAAGTTTCCGGCTCAGTATTATGCTGCAACAATAACACATTCTTGATAAGAAGGAAATTATACATAGTATACACGTATACACATATACACAGTAATCACAAAAAAGTAACGGTAAAGATAAAATGAAGCCTAGAAATTAAATGAAGCTAAAGATAAAATGGCAAGAAAATAGTAACGGTAATCACAAATAAATGAAATAACAAGATCATACATAGTATACACGTATACACATATACATCAATATAAGATGTACATATAAACAGATAGATATGTGCATATGTGCATATGCATAGGTTATGTATAATACGAGTCAAATTCAAGGGTTTCTTAGAGTACCCAACAGGTTAATGTCCAATGTAGCTAAAAGGGCCCTCTAACCTGACAAAACTCAAAGATACCTGTGGAAGTATTCCTTTTCAAATATATAATTATAGATATTATAAAAAAACATCAAGAGAGGCAAGAGAGGTTTGGGGTATAACTTGTCAGCAGGTCACAGATGAATATTTTCAAAAAAATAAAAATAAATAAATAAATAAAGAAGGTAAAACATGAATGAATGGGTGAATTCCTATACCCTTGAGATGCTCTATTTGGAACATTTGTAAGAACTTCGAGATACCCATAAACATATTCCACTCTTTGATTTTCTGCAGACGAATATTTATTGCTCAAAATATATTTCTCTAATTATTTAAAACAATTATCACAATACAGAACAAGCATGAAAAACCCTTTTCACTTATAAGACCAGGCATCCCAAAATCCAGCATATAAAGATGATAACTAGCTTAGAAATTGTAGCATTATTTTAACATATAAATAACAATCACAAAATTTTGTTGGTGGAAACAAACTCCACCAACAGAAGTAATCAAAATCTAAGCATTGAAAATGGTCTTATTGAGTCACAGACAATTCTCTCTCCCTCTCAGTTCTAGGGGCTCTTTTTAATGTTGAGCCTAAAAACATAACTACATGCATCACTGACTGGCCATAACCAGCCTCTTTTGGGGAGGTAAAAAAAACTTTGTTAATTTTTTTAAATAAAAAGATAAATTTCATCACCAAATCACACAAGCATTAGGCCAGCACACAACATTAGAAATCAAATGAATTCCAAGTAAAAGTTTCAAATCCCTACATTGCATTTCATGGATGCTTTCCTATGGTTATATATATATATATATATATAATATTTGTATTTATTAATTAGTACAACGATTTTATTTTCTAATGCATTTTTTCACACTATTTATTCTATAGTGACTTACTCACTTATCTATGCTTATTTTCAATTTAACAAAGTCATTTAAATAAATAAGCAAACAAACAAACACACATTAAAAAAAAAGAATAAAAATAAAATATACATAAAAGAAAGCCAGATCTTTCCTTTCAACCCAATGAGTAAATAAAAATAAATAATAAATAAATAAATAAATAAATAAGGAGGGTCACAAGAAAATGTTGGGTCATAACAAATCTGAAAACAATAAAAATGTGTGTATCATGCTTGTATATATTTAAGAATAAGTGGCTTTCATGAACACACAATGTAGATTCATCAATTTGTGCCACATTTATCATATGATGCAAACTCTTGCTATTGCAAGAGGCATGATCATTATCAAAACAATCTTCAATTAAATGAGCTTATTAACTTTATATAGAGCTTTATCTAGATAAATCTCATGCCAAAAAGAAGAATATCATTATTCATGAACCTACTGCATAATTAGAATATCATTATTCATGCTTTGTGAGAATAGCACTATTCTTGCTCATGTACCATTGTTGTCAGAATTGGAACAAATAATACAAATTGAAAGGTTGTAGATCCATGGTGCCCCACAAGACCTCTAGATCCAAACAAACAAGTATGGGCATATCCAATCAGATAGGCAACAAGGGGGCATTAAGATCGGGTAAGCTGTCGAGTTGAGACCACAATACATGCATTGAACAACTATTGATTGCCTTGAAAGAGAGGAGGGAAATACTGTATCAGAATAATTCTCTCATTGTTTGTTTTTATCAACACATGAATGCTTAATATTAAAATTAAAAATAGAACTAGCAATAGAAGAAGAAAGATTCTAATTAAATTTGCACCCTACCTTAACACTTGAAGAAATTTTCATATGTTAAGTCTCAATCACAAGAATACTCTGCAATTATGGATGTTTTGGAAGACTATATAACGAAAAATGTGATTTTTATGGGGTATATAGACAATTACCCACGTCTACAGAGGTGGATGTTTTAATCTCCAAGGAACCAGATTTTGCAAAACCTTAGATTGGATAGCAGTTTATGCATGTATACAGTGTTGCATACTGCATGTACATGAAACTATACATAATAAAGGCACATATGTAACATGTATGTATACATATATACTACAATACCAAAAAAAGTACATGCACATCTGTAAAATATGTATATGATATGATTTAAATGCTACCATGCATATACACTCAATTTCTGCTAAATATTAGGAAATTAAATAAATTATTGATAATTATAAATTTTTAATTAATTAATTTTGATAACAGTTATAATCAACAATAATAGAAGAAGAAACAACAAACGACAGCATTATGTAGGAAAGGAATAAATAATCAAAATCCCATACCGAAAAGATAAAATCATCAAATATGAATACACATGATGAGCAGCATCTGCTTTCCACTGTACTTCTTTAAAAAAACAAATGACATAGAAGATTGAGTTTTCATTTGGTAGCTTAGTACGTTACAAGTCATTCAAGTCAGAAATAACATGCAATTGAAAAATAAAAAAAAAATGATAATTATCACTACACCACAGAGGGAGGGAACTGGTGGTACCTAACAATTCAACTAGCATCAACATAGATCACCCCTTTGAATTTGGCCTTCAAGGATAACTAGGTTTTAAGCCCACATTAGATTACCCCTTCGAATTTGGCTCCCTATTCCTCCTGGCTCTGCAAAGAGAATTACGTTTTGAGCGCCGTTACAATGAAGCTTCTAAACTTAATGCAAATATAAATCAGGCTGCCAAATACCAAAAAACTGCATAAAGAATGAGGGTTTTTTTCTGTTTTCTTTTTAACAATTACACCATTCCAATTAGTTATATATTTGTATTCCGACATGATTTCTTTTCCATAAATTTCTATATATAATTGTATAAATGAAATTTTAAAGGTATTGGAGGCAATGAATACCAGCTTTTCCATGAACATGTTTTAGGAGTACATACTTTAGGAAGACATGATGTTCATAGCACAATCATAAGAAATGGAGGAAGTCTATATTGAAACAAGTAACCAGCACTTGTAACAAGAAAATAACAAGAAAATCAATAATAAGAGAGATTTAAATTTTATAGTTTATGCAGCATATTACAATCGGAAAAGAAAAGAATTTTTGAATCAAGTTGAGGAATGCTATACAGGGTTGTTATTCACTGCCTGCGGCGGTTGTTCCCGCCCAATTAGCCACTTCCACAAATCAGGATTTTCCTAATAGAAAAGTAACTAGAATATATTGACCATCATTTCATTCTACAAGAGATGCAAAAGCACTCGCAATGTTGTAATGATAGAAGGTGCTGAAACACATAATATCTGCTGCTCAACAACAATAAATGAGAAGGTTTAAGAACTGGCATCTCAGACTGAATAAAAACAATCAAAATAATCAATAGACCTAGAAATCCAAACACCAAGCTCCATGTAATTGGGCAACAAAAAGAAAGAAAAACATGAAGGACATCAATCACCAATGTAGAAGTTTTACTCAATCAAGTGTCAAATGGACAATGACCAATCTACATTATAAGATCATATGACATGCTACATTGTAAAGAACAGAATAAAGCACTCACAACTACCATGTAATCCAAACATCAAAATAAGACTCACACAAATGATACTACAAGCCATACTTCACTATAATTTATCTAAAAACGATTACAAAACATACTTATAGCAAATTAAAAATCTTATTATTCAAGGCCATTCTGGGCTACATAGACAGAAGTGTTAAGGAGGAATGGTTTTTATAAGTCAGTAATTAACTTATATAAACATAAAACATAACAAAAGATTCCACATTGACTATCTTTGCTGGATAAAAATTATTCTATGGAACAAAAATCACAGAATTCAGCACCAAAGTAACAAAAGTTTGCATTTTGGATGTATATTCTATTTAGAAACGATGAAAAGAGCTCTATAATTACAGTTTAACTCTAATTACAAAACAAAAAGCTGCAATAAAACAAGAAATAAGCAAAAAATATAACAGGAATAACAAAACCACTTTTTGTGAATCATTTCACCTCAGAAGAGCATCTGTAGAGAAATTCTCAGCAACTCGCATCAAGGATCCAATCACGGAAACCAATAAAGAAAAAGTTTACCTAATGGTTACTGGCACATCTACCAGAATCTTTTTGGGTGATGCACTATACCCTGACTCAAATTTTTGCAAATAAATAAATGAATAAATACATATATAGATAATAATAATAATAATAATAATAATAATAATAATTTCCATTGTCTTGTTTTGAGTTCTCACCAGCAAACAAATTTCACAAATAGTGTTTCCTTTCTCTTTACACCATCTCTGTATACATCCTCTGTGAGCAAACTATATACCAAAAATAAAAAAATAAAAACCAAAATAAGTACAACATTCATAACTTAAAAAAAAACCAAAACTTTCCAATAAATTAATGAATCAATAAAATAAAATAAACATATAAACATAATCGAAATAAGCATAAAGATCAAAACAAAACAAAAAACAAGTCCATTGTCTAAGCCCCCATTCACGAGTTCCGATCATGCGAAGCAATAACAATTTTATTGGATCTCAAGCTCCAATCTATGGCGGATACGATCTGATCATTCCGATTCAAACAAACACAACCAATTAAAAAATCAGAAACTCATAAAAATCACTAAGGAGATCAAATACCATGAAACAACATCATTTTTTGAATGTTATTTTGCACGGTATTAATATATTATTATATTTATATTTTTTGCACGGTATTTGCCACAGTATTAGTATATTATTATATTTATATTATTAGCACAGTATTAATATATTATTATATTTATATTTTTGGCACGGTATTTAACACGGAATTATATAATATTATATATATATATATATATATTTGGCATGGTATTTGATATGGTATTAATATAGTATATATTTGTATTTTGTCATGGCATTAGGCACAGTATTAATATATTATTATATTTGGATTTTTGACACGATATTTGGCATGGTAATAATATAATTATGTTTTTAAAAAAAATATATTTGGCACTTCATTTGACAATGTCGTGTAAAAGTATTAAATTTATATATTTGGCACTGTATTCGGCACTGAATTAAAAATATTTTTTAAAAAAATCATACATTTGACATGGTTTGTTAGTTTTGTATCAAATGTTGTAACAAATTTGTCACGATTTTGTTTCTGTGCCAATTTTACCGTGCCAATTTGAAAATTTTCTTGTAGTGTTAATGCATCATCAAGTTCATATCTTTTTCTCAACTAACTTTTTGAAATTTATATATTATCCCTCTATTTTACCTTATTTGAAAAGTAGTGTACTCTATTCCTTACCTAATTTTTCAAATGAAAATAAATAACCACAGCAATTGTTACATACATAATTTGGCATTCATTTATTTTTTAAAATTTTTTATTTTATTATTTTTTTTTGTGGGTTTAGTGTTCTTATTGATCCCAGATTCAAAATATAGTCACTATTATTCACACACCCCACTTCATGCTCAACCATGCCACTCGTATAAGAAGTAGACTCACTCTATCCAACTATTATACCCGTCATTCAAATAGTTAGAGATCTATCATACCAAATTTGAATACAATTTAATTTTTATTAAATAAATCATACACCGCATGTTAAACTTTGGCTATAAGCCTTAAATTATTTTAAGACAAAGTAAAAAAAAAAAAAAACTTGTAGTTTCCCAGATTTACAAAATAAAAAATGAGATTTTTTTTTTGAAAATGTGGATAAACCACTTCGATTACAAGAAAAAGAAAAAGAACAGCCAACTACTAGATATGGTACAAGCTAACGACCACAGACACAAAACAGAACACGATCCAACCCAAAAAGAAAAAAACAACACACACTGGAGTGGAACCCAGCCCAAAACACTGTCAAGATGATCTAGCTAGCGACCTGGTCTCGCCTCGTCGGCCATCATTTCTCCACTGGTCTGCACTGATCGCTGGTCCAAGAACTCCAGACAACGTCTAAGAGTGGAAATGGAGTCTTCAAGCTTCTCTCTGCCGTCTTCAGTCTTTTTCGACGAGCCTTCCCTTGCCGATTTCTTCTTCACAGATTTCGGGGGTTCAGCAACAAACCTTGCTTCCTCATTCCCATTGTTGGAAGGTTTCTTTTGCCACTCACTTGGTCTAGTACCCTTTTTCTGGCCCGAGTGTATCGCAAAAGAACCTTCAATCAGACTCGGCATAAGCTCCTTGAGATTCCTTTCAAATTCAGTCACTGAGTCATCTGACTCAAATTTTGCATCAGGAGAGTCCCTGTCCGTAGAAAGGTTGCCAACTTCGATGCCCCTGTCCTCAAACCTACCCTTGGTGTAACCTAAGTTTCTTTAAAGATCATTGGTCTGCGGAACTTGCCTCGAATCTGGGATAAGCACCGAAATTCCTGCTAAGAACATCCAAGAAAAGCCAACAGGCGGTGACATAACAGGCCTAGAAGCCAAATTACCAGCCACCATGTCAGAAGCATCATCCATCGACGGCCCATCCGTTCAGTCTTTCAATGAAAATTGAACATTTTAACCAAATCCAGGTCCAGCCAAGTCCAACCAACTTTCTTCACATTTAAATGACCCACAACTTGGCCCACTGAATTTTGTATATCTCCTTGGTCGACATCAAGATCCGGCACATGCCACCTCCTTTCTCTAATTGTAATTGGCCAACATCTTGGCCCACTGGTTGTTGTAAAACTTCTTTGACCAGAACACCATCCGACCAATGCCTACCTCCTTCATTCAATTTGTTATGGCCCACATCTTAGCCCACCTCACAAAGAAGCATAGGGCATCTATCCCCAAGGATTTCCCTTGGTTGAGCCCAACTGATGGCCATCATTAGAACCTGGCCCAAAGCCCATCAAAAGATGATCAGAGAAATCCAAAAAATTCTCACGTGTTTCCTCTTTTAAAACAAAACTATTACCGCGCAAATTATCCAACGCCACGTTTCCTCTTAATGTAGGACTAGCCTCGGACTCCTCAGCATGCTCCAATGTCAACTCACCACTTGTCTTTTTTGCTGGCGCCAATGTCAATCGCGCCATCTAGCGCCCAACAACGTGATGTCTCGGACACTTCACCTGAGAACAACCAACATCTGTACAGCCATAGGTCCGACTCCGACGCCGTGACCGACGATCGGTCCATTCATCTCTCTCCTTCGAGTGGTTTAACGGGCGGGCGCCTCCTTTGTGGGACCGGCGCTCAACCACCACCAGCGGGACAATGTTTACAAGCAGGGAGCTATGCTCAACCCTTGCGCCGACCTCTATGGTAACCCGATCCTGGGCACAGTGGAAGCTACGCTTAACCACCTCCCTAAACATCTTCGGCGAATGATCGCCAAACAACAATTTACAGAGAACGGAGCTTCAATTGTCTGCATCACAGCCTCGGGAGCAATGCTCACCAGACAGGCTTCACCCTTTATCACCTTGGGTCGTATCTGACCATCCACTCGCACCTCCACCCGTGCCTTGAGCATAACTCACTAGACAGACCTCTGGCTCTACCACCCTTGTGGCCTTGAAAATAGCACTCATCGGACAAACCCTCTTCCCCGAATCTCTCTGCCTCCATACTTCCCTCTTGGCCTCGTGAGTGTAGCACAAAGCCTGTTGGGTATGGCCAACTCCGGAGTTCGACATCTCCACCAAGCGAAGCTCACGGCGGCCATGATTCGAATTGCCAGCCATAGATGCAACATCCTCAACCACATATTTCCCTTTTAGTTCTTGAGAAATCTCGTGGGTGTCACATTTGTTGATACCCAATGTTGGAGACCGCTTGTCCTTCATTACCTTGCTCCAAGGTAGCGAAAGCCCCTGAGCACTCCTAGCTTGGTTCACCCATTCCTCACTACTACCAGGGAAGGACATAGGTTTGTAGATAGCTTCCCCATCTGTCGTAAACACCAGTCTTGTGTTCAAGAGAGCCTGTGGGGAAAGCCAGTCATGCTCAACATCAAAGCCGAGCTCATCAGCATCCAAATCATCATCTTCTTCGACGAAGCCAATAGGGCCCCAGTCATCCTCCTCCTCCTCCTCCATGATTTTTTTATTATATGATGTGTGGTTTCTCATTTTTGCTTAAAAACCATTACCTAGTCATTAGTGGTGTTAACTCAAATAGGTAAAATCGTCATTTCATTTAAAAACTAACTTATATAATATATATATATATATATATATATTAAGTTTATTATTTTTTTCCAAAATTCTACTAAATAAAAACACATGAATTTCAAAAATCAAACAAAATCATGTTGAAAAATCAATTTTTATGCCACAGGATAGTTTTTTACATGAATGGATGATTTTGCCCCTGTAAAAATGATAAAGTTGATAACCGGTATTTCTCTTTATTGCAAATCTGGGGAACAACACATCATGAAATCAAAATGAAAACCTCATTTTCTATTTTACAAATCTCGGAAATCACAAGAATGTACTTTTCCCACTATTTTAAGACACTCTTGTTAGAAACTTTACATATATGCATGTATAGATTTGAGTATCAACAAATGAATTATTTTTCATAAAATTGAATATGATATAAAATTTATGATACAAATTTAAATGTTTGTAAAAAAAAAAAAGGGGTTATATTTAGTGCACAATTTTCATCTTCTTAACTCTCCCTTTTGCCAACGACTTTTAAGTTGCTGTAAGAAGTGGAATCATATTAGGATTTCTAATCTAGCTCGTTGAAGGCCTTACTTTAGTATTTGGTTTTGTTACTATTTTCAAAGATTTAATAAGTTGGTGATGCTCATTTTTTTCTCATGCAGTTTTATTTTTTCATAAATGTGACAAACACAGTTAGTTAGAATTATGAGCACAGATCAAAAATTGATGGTCTAACATTTACTCCTTCACCAGTGATGTAAGGTTTTAGGCTGCAAGCTCATACCCACACTAGAGAACTGTCGATCACCATAGAATGCATCAAACTAAACTAACCAATTTTCAAATTATTGACCACTCATTTAATTCTTATAAATTCATGTAATATACTTATTTAATCTATATTGAAACCACATGAAGGTTGGGAAAAAAATTTTCGAGTGTTGAGAATGCATAAACATTCTACAATGTATATAATGTAGTTTTGAGGTTTTTTAATTTTTTTTCTTTTTTTATTAAAGAAAAAGGTGTTGCAGCAATGGTTAAATTGAACTATGAATTTAAGGTGAACATGTATCGTACAATACCATAAACCAAATGAATATAATAAAATACAATCATTGACTACGTAAATGCTGGCATCAATTTAAATATTCAAATATGCTAGGAATTAAATTCTAACAATATTTAAAAGATTAATATTATTTATGTATTTTAAGCATGATTATATATTTTTTATTATCATCTACATTATTCTCGTTTTTACTTAGCGGTATCGTTGTATATTTAAGCTCTAAAATTAAATAATATGATCTGTATAAACACCTTACAAATAATTGCTCAAAATAATCATTCTACAATTAAGTTATTATTTTAAATTTCAAACTATCTGAGTTTAACATACACTACAACAAAAAACGTTATTTGCGACACATTTTTGCGACACAAAAAATTCAAAATTTGTCGCAAATCACAATTTGCAACACAATCTGCGACACAATAAAATATGTCGCGTTTCAGATGTCGCAAATTTTTCCCACACTTTTGAAAAATGTGTCGCAAATTTTGCAAATTTCATCGCAATTCATGGGTTTTCTGAGACAATATTTGCAATGTAATTTGCAACAATATGTGACATTTTTTGCGACACAGTTTCAGTGTCGTAAATTGTGTTGCAATTGTGTGAACCTTTTTGTAACAAACCTTGCGATACATTTCTATTGTCGCAAATTGTGTTGCAAATTATATTGCAACTTTGTGAGCATTTTGCGACACATTTTTTTGTCACAAATTATGTCGCAAATTAATTTCATAACAAAAAAAACTGCGACACGGTTTGTTATTATATACAATAATTTTTGAAACATTTTTTACAAACCTGTTTAAAACCTAATTTACAATGCTCAACAACAACTTTTATAATATTTTGCAAAATAAACATTCCGATTGATAAGTATCCCGAACAACAATTGAATACAAAATATAATAATCCAAACATCTAATACAACAAACCAATACAAAATGTAAAAGTCCAAACAATGTTACGTGCAGTTTTCTTACTAACAATGTCAATAGCATATCCTTCCAACTTTAGCCTACTTCTGACAAAAAAATATAAGAGAATGTCTGGAACCTTTTCCGTGCAATAAGAAAATCATTACTCATGCCTCGAACCACATTGTCCTCCAAAAGGATATCTACCATTGGATAAATACAAGATGATTTGAATGGTGATTTTTGAACCTGCATTGATCCCAGGGAATTGCTTCCCTTGTACAAACTGGATCATCCAAAGCATTGAGACATAATAAGGGCATTGACACATTTCTAACAAATTGAGCACTGCTGTAGTGGCGGTAATATGTATCAACAGTCTGACAAATATTGGTGTCATTCAAGTTAGCTCATCTTACAATATCCAAATAATACTGTCAGTTGAGATAACTATACCTCAAATTAGCAGCAATTCGAGTTGCATGGTGGTCAAAGTCCCTTACAGTGCGTGACTGGTCAAAAGTAAAAAGAAGAATAAACAATTAGTTTGGAGAATGATGTTCCACCTTGTATTACACGCCCGGAGTAAATAAAAAGGTGTATGAGCAATCAGTGTAGAAAACTGGCATCATCCAAATGTCATAGTTATGTAGAGAACAAAGTCCAAAAGCTCCAAAAAGAATAGATAAAGATGATATGTCAATTTATATTTATGGAGAAAGATGACGTGTTAAGGCTGTTTTCTTGCTTTTGTCCAGAATTCTACTTCAACATTAACCCACTACTTCAGTTTTATCAAATTAGTAACAAACAGCCTAGTGTGACTGAATTAAATTTTGTTGTGAATTTGAGGACAGGATGTGCACCGTTGAGAACCAAGGCATGACAAAAAAATAAAAAGGACCGAGTAGACTATAAGCCTTACAAAACAATTCCTCAATGATTGCATCCTACAATCAGGAATATTTCCTCATTGTTGATGCACGAGAAAATCACGTCAAGACACTCAATACTTACACAAAGGATTCCAGTTAATGCACAGACAAAAAAACCCATAGATGTGAGTACGTACCTTCTGAATCCCTTCCCAGTTTGCAAGTCAAGTCAAAAGAGGCTGATGTCTAAAAAATGACAATGTCCAAAAGTATCATCAAATGATGTATCAAAGAAGTATGTGGGCAGTTCATGCTAGAGGATGGCACTAACAATATTTACTTGAGGAACAGTCTGCTAGATAAGATGGTTCTAGAGACGTACTGTTTAGAATAACCTAGAAGACCAATTGCAAGGGCTATGTCATACAATTGTTGCACAAGCTTACGATTAATGAACCTATCACAAACCTACAAACTGGGTGTCAAATGTCAATAATTTTCCAAATAGCAATTCTTACAAACACTGACAAACTCAGCATCCAAAAAAAAAGACTCCAAACTAATGACAAAGATTTATATTAGACCTAACAAAGCAGTTAGTTAGAATCAGATGCCATGCCAATTATGGTGGCTCACAAATATTGAATAAATAGCTTACATAATTAGAAAGAGGTCCAATGCTGAAAAGGAATGCCACAAAAATTAAGTGAAAAACTAGGCTAAAGAAGAAATTGATACTGGGCTAATAGAACCAAGCAAGCAGTTCATCTGGAAGTCAGGAAGAAACAGGGAAAGATAGGTTAGGCAATGCATTTAGATGGAAATAGCAACAATGAGATCTACCTAGTGTAATGCCAGATGGCAATTATTAAATCAAAAGCCAAATTATGAATTGATAACTCAGGAAGCTAAGCATATGAAAAATGTAACATATCTGCAAAAACTGAAAGGGAAAATTCAACTAAAAATACAAAAAAAATTAATTATATTAGAGAAAGTTCTATATCTAAAACTTGTTTGATGACATAGAACATGTAATAATAAACTGAACAGAGGATCAATTGCCTTGCTTATTGAAAAAACAGTGCCATCTTGATCCCCAGTAAAGTTGTTAATTTACTAACTACTGGATCCCATGGAGAGCAAACAGAAACAGCACCGGCAACAGGAGTGCTCTCCCCCTCTTCTGCGAGATACTTAACCTAAAATCCAATATCCAAATGATCGTGAGAAGATAAAAAAAGCCCATTATTCAATATACCAATCACAATTCTCTGCTCAAAGGATATAGTAAATGATATTATATCATACCAATATATTGGCACCAATGCTTGTCCCTACAGCAAATAGAAGAGCCTTTGGATGTTCATGATTAAGGTAGTTCACAACTTCCCTCAAATCTTCCGTCCATCCATCATTATAAAGGCAGTAAGACTGCATGAATTGGCATAGAAAGTAGAAAACTTAGAACTTAGCAATAATTGTACTATTGCTAATTATTCAGAAAAAAATCATAATCAACCTGTGAGAACATCTGAATTAAGAGACATGTTTTACAGATGCAGAGGTGGGAATTGGACACATTAAGACTAAAACATTGACAGTAAAAATGATAGCTAGGTTTACCTGAAATAGTTTAGGGTTAGGAGAAGTGGTAGGTTCAAACCTTGATCGTATATCAACAGTATTATGTAAATCATAACTAGTGAGACAATCCTGAAGCTAAGTTCTATATTGCAACTCATAGCTCAACCACATCTAAATATTCGATCACCATACCTGATCAGTTTAATTTTGCGTTGATTTTGGGATGATCCATGATCAGTCAGCTCTTATTCCTTTGTCGGAGATGCGACAGCAGGAGGTCATGAAGCAATACGATTTGGAAACCGATGCCAAAGTGCTCGATTTGCTCGACACCACTGCAGACTGAAGAGACCAAAAGAATGAACTGCAGTTCCTATTGAAGCTTAGTGACAAAAATTCTAGTTACTGCAGACTGAAGAGATCTGGATAATTGCAAAATACGGATCTAGTAACAAAGGATGAAAACGAAATAAAAAAATAAATATAGCAAAGATTTGTTAGTACTAGTGAGTCTGGACATTCTAGACATCAAGAACATGGCACAGAAAACCACAAAAGGAATATAGGGAAGGTTAAAGATAAGAATGCAAGAGACTAATTGATGCATGCCTGAAAAGAAAGGCTTAATCCTAGAACCTAAACAATATCCTTTAGCAGGTTTTCTTTCAATTTGGTATAGGTACAAGCAGAGGTACATATATATTCATAAAGAATTAGACATTATGTGACTATAGATATCCATGGAGCAATAAATAAGGCATTCATGAAAAAAATTGTTATCATAAGTCTATTAAGTCTGCAATCACCACGAATGAAAAGGAAACAACCACCTGCGAAGGCTGAACAGAAGGCAAATATTGCAGCGAGGGTGAAGCAACGTTGCATGGCTTTAGCTTTTTACGAGATACACGAACTTTGGAATTCACGTCAATGCAAGGGTGGTTCTCAGTTTTTTGTTGCTGAAAACATTTGGCTTTGTGCAAATTCCTATTTCAAGAGACTATACAATTCAGCTGGAGAACTAAAAAAGAACTGAAATTACAGAAACAACAAAGAAATTAAGGCACTAGTTTCCATTTAAGGTGGAGTAAAAAAATAAGATGAGATACAAAAACCTTAATGACTGTGAGCATAATTAGAACTCACAATCAAACTCCAGGATGTGCAATATAAAAACTTTACAAAAAGATGATAATTTAAAGTTATAGATGATGTGCTAAAGCAGTTGTAATTTGATTAGGACTCCCAACAAGAACTCACAAACACAAAATCAAACATAATTGCCCTTACCCACATAACTCTTTCAAAATCATGCATAGAGGTGAAAATTTTAAAGCAAGGAACCATGAAACAACACTTCTGGACTTTTGATATATTTAATTTCAAAAGAATTCTATTCAAGCTCATCATCTCCCATCCACTTTACAAGTAAAAATAAGGTGAGAATCAATTTCACCCTCATTAAAAAATGAGAATGGTTGCTGTCATAAAGGCTTAAATATTTGCAAATTCCCTTCTACATGTAGAGATGTTTCATCAACTCATCAATTTAATCTAAAAATTGAATTAAAACTACCCATCGTCACCTCAATATGATATATAATATTTGACACTATCTAACAACAAGTATACATTAAAGTTTATCAAGTCATCAACAATAATCTAAAAATTGAAGTAGAACTACCCATTGTCACCTCAACAAGATAATTTGCTTGTCCAATCATCCTCAATGCGCCAAAGAACCAGAGAAATTCCTCAGAGCAAATGATTCCATAGTATGAACTTCACAAATCTCCATCAGCACGGCAAGCACCGCACCATATATAATCGGCATCACCAAGCCTCGGGACGATCCCCTCCAACCTCCTCTGATTCTCCACATTGCGAGAAGCATAGTTTGGATCATCATCGGAGCCATACTCACCTTGGTCATCATCCTCGTCCGATCCAGACATCGATTGATCTTGGTCCATGTCGCAATCCGCCGGGCGTTCAGAGGAGGACGTTCCTGGGTGGATATCGGAGGAGATACACGGCCGCTTATCCGCCAGGAGGTGATCACCGGCCTCCGCCCTCTTGCGGCCCCTGTCCATGGAGGTCTCCAGCGTAGGCTATCGTCGGAGAACGCGAGAGAATTCGAGAGAAATAGAGCACGAGAGAGGACCCCGATCGCAAATAAAAATTTTTGGGGCCGGAGCGATAGAAAGAAGGGAGACGCAGGGGGTGTTATAAAGGAGAAGATGATGCGTGGCAAATCCAAATCTTAATGCACTTGGAAGAATCCTTCTCGTTCATTTTTGCCTCGTGATTCGTGCAACACGCCGTGGGTGCCATGGCCACCGACTCACTTCTCCTGATTTATTATATCAAACAGAAGAGTCACTTAAAAAAAGAAAAATTAAATAAAGAAATACATTTTTTTATTTTAGTTTCTAGTGATAATAAAATCAGAATTTTTGAAGTTTCTCAAGTATATCATGTTACGTATCTCTAGATAAATACTAATATAATTTTTATTGTTGAAATTAATTTTAATAATTACCAAATATTAAATTCTAACATCTAATTACCATATACACATCTCCATAGATCATAAAACTTTTAAATGACACTATTAATTAATTACACATAGGATATCAATATAAGTTATTCGTTATTCTCAGAGGGGATGCAAATATATATATATATATATATATATATAATTAATGAAAAGTAAAGGATAAAATAGCATAAAAATCATTATATCAAATTAAAGTTATATAAATTTCCATTAAATATAAATCTAAATGCAAAAACAAATCAAATTTTAAATTGTTTAAAAAATATCACTTTTCTATAAAAAAAAAAAAATGTGTGAACGGGATCTTGATTTGATATGCACGGACCATGGGTGTGACCGGGATCTTGATTTGATATGCAAGGACCATGGGGCTACATAGGTTAGTTAAAAAAAAAACTATTTCCGTAATTAGGTCTTATTTTTGTTTTTATTACTTAAATGGTTGAAGGGCGATAAAATCGTGGTCTAATCAATACAGAAGTATTGTTTTGTGCTGATTGAATTGCTATTGAAGTATTTCAAAATATAGGAAAGAGTGGATTTTTTGCATTTTGATCCATTTTTTTTTTTAATTATTAAATCTTTAATTTTTTTAAAAAAAATTATTACTTTCTAAATTTTATTAATTTTTAAAAACCATTTATTTTAAAAGACTATTATTATTATTATTATTATTATTATTATTATTAACCAAGAGAAATATAAGTTTTTTATTATTATTAAATTTTGCGACATATTTTGCCACATCAATAGATCGTTGCAAATAATGTGTCGCAATGTGTTGCAAACCAATTACATGCTAAGTCCCAAAATGTCGTGACATATTTTGCGACGTTTTTGGATGGTCATTTTGTTGCAACGTAATTTGGTTTTTTTTTGCAACGTTTTTTTGTTTTTTGTCACATATTGTTGCAATTTGTCGCAAATTTGCAACACTTTTATGTGTCGCAAATTTATGTGTTGCAAATAGCAATTTTTCTTGTAGTGATAAAAAATTAAAGATATTTTCAACTACAGGGTGTTCATGGATGAGCAAAAGACAATACCGTATTTAAATCAAAGGGTGTGTTTTACAAAAAAAAAAAAAAAGTATTTTAAAAAAATAATATCACTGCCCCACGCACTATATTTCAAAACAGTGGATCATTGCTACCATACCATTTGTTTAAATCCAAATGGAACCAAAGTTGTTGATCAGGCAGAAAAGGAAGAATCAAGATCTAATTGGAATTAATATTAAAATAGTTTAAAATATAATATAGTATTTAATGATTATAAAAAAATTTAATATAAACTCTATTTTTAATAAATAAAAAAACATAATTAATTAATTTGATATATAAAATTTTAATTTATAATTAATTTCCTAAAACTATAAAAAAAATTGAAAAAATTGGAAAAAAGGCCCTTATATTAGTCAACACCTCTTCGGACTCACAAAACCCCTCCGGTTCCTCTCCTTCCCCCTTTCTGTTAACAGCTCTACCTAAAAAAATAAAATAAAATAAAATAATAAATAATAAATAAAAACCTAATATTAGTCAAGTCTCTCGGGACTTACAAAACCTCTCCAGTCCATCTTCCTCTCTCTCTTTTCAATGCCACTCGGGACTCACAAATCCCTTCCCCTGTTAAAAAATTTGAAAATAAAAATAAAAATAAGAAAGAATTGGTTATAAACCCCTCAAAAGTTCTATAATTGTATATTTATCCTCCGAAAAAACATAATTGTATATATATATACCGCTGAAAAATATAGGTAATTACGGATATGCCCTTACTGTTAGATACCGATAATCAAACTTGATTAACTATAGTTATAACTTGGATTAAGATATACAAAAGGTCTAAAATAACCCTTGTACAACTTTAAAAAAAACTTTTCAAGGGTATATATGCAATGGTATAATGGTAATTTTATATATTTGTTGTTTGTTAATAGATGGTTTTTCAACTAATTTGAACCCCAAGGGTATATACGCAATTATGTATATTATTCAAGGGTATGTATGCAATTAACTTTTATTCATGGGCAAATATGTAATTTCAAAATTTTTTAGGGTACACCTACAAAAGCCCCTAAAAATAAAACCTTATATTAATCAGACTCACAACATATGTCATATGACATCAATATGAAATTGTGGAAAGTAAATTATTCATTATATTAGAAAGTACTATGCCTTAATTTTGAACAAACAAAATCATATATAATAACATAAATTAATAAATTTTCCCTTTCTTACTAACATCAAAAGCTGTCCCACAAATTTCTGATTTTGATGAGAATTTCTGAAGGTTTAAGTTAATGAATTTAATAATGAAAAAACAGTTAATACCAAAACCGGCGCATACCTAATATTTAGAGGTCATTGGATCGCAGAATGGAAATGGAAATGAAAAGAGTGATAATAGAATGAAAACTGTGTTTGGTTGGTAAAAAATTTTATTGGGAATTGAAAAAAAAGAAGTTTGTTGTAAAGTTACCATTTTGCCTTTAGTGCAAATGAATAATATTGAAACATTACTTATTTTAAATTTTTTATTAGTGAAATATTTTGAATATATATATTTTTATTATTATCTTATATTAATTAAATAATTTATTATTATTATTATTTAAATAACTTACTACAAATAAGTATTATAAATATTTAGATATTATTGTCCATTTTAATAATTGTAATTAAATATGTATGTTAAATAGTTCGTATTATTATTATTATTGTTACTTATTTATTTTAAAAATTAGATTTAAATATATATGTTAAATATGTTATAATTAAATATTATGGGAGAAGTGTATTAATGTCTTTTTCTTTTAATTCCCATCCATTACCCCCAAATTTGGGAGTAATGGAGATTAGCCATCCATTGCTTCGACCAGGAAATCCATTCCTATTCCCTATCTTTCCAAACATGTTCTCGTGAGATATGTGCCTATTCCCATTCTAGGGTAATCAAAATCCCCATTCAAACGCACACTTACATCAATGTTTTACCTAATTAAAAAATTTAATGGGAAAATACTTAGTTCCCAATTTAAGAAAAATCCACACAAAGTACTTATTCTTCTCTTTTTTTTTTTTTGACAAATAAACGCGAACTTAGTACCTCCACCATTTTATGCCCTCACCCCACAGGATTGATCCCTCGCCAATTGTTAAAGAACCTCACGGGGGACCCAAGTGACAATTGACCGGAAAGCCGTTGGCACAAAGTACCCATTAGTTTATATATTCCTATTAAAATTTTCATTTTTTGGGTGAATTATTTTTTAGCACATTAAGTTACTGTCAATGTTTGTTCACGAAGGAAAAGATTATAATGTTGTTAGTAGAAGTTAAGCCCTATCTCACAATGGAAAATGTCATAAATGCTGTTTTGGGGGGTTTGTATACATTTGCCATAAATGCTTTTCAAGTTTTGGACTTGTTGGATCTACTATTGTGAAATTTCCCAATTCAAGATTTTGTGTGTAATTTGGGTTGCTTTATAGTTTTTCTATCAAAATGGTCGATCAAAGCACTCCATTTTCTTTTGTTTGTGTACTTTAGACTACTTCTGTTATGTGAAATTGAACTCAATGAATAAAACAATACTTAGTAAAGAAGAAGGCAAAAATTGTTATTTGTATTGTAGGCATAAAACACTTTTCTAAAGGAGAATTAACACTTATAAATTTTGCCAAGGATGAGTGCTAAAACTTCATGATATAAAGAATTAACTTTAAATGTTATATACAACAAAATATGCTTTAGAAAAAAAAAAAGTGTTTGTTATTACACTTGAAGAGAAGAAAATTTTTCCCAAGTTTTTTTCCCCTATTTGGTACTTAAGACTTCAATTCAAGCTAAATGGAAGCTTGGAAGTTGCAACTTCCTCTTACATAAAAAAAAAGATATCTTTTAGTAGTTATAGCTTGCTTAAGACACATGGAGATGCAATGTTAACTTCCTCTTAGACAAAAAGGCAGCTTCTAGTAGTTGCAACTCCTTTAAAACATAAAGATAGAACTTATCAAGAGTGCCTCTAACTTCTTAAAGAGGCACCACTTCACACTCACATAAGTCCGACTTATCAAGAATACCCTCACTATTTAGTACTCACAACAAAAGTTTGTTTGTAAGCCTATTAAAAGCTTTTGCTCACTCTAAATGTCATAGTGAGTTTCAAGCACTATTACTACCTTGGGATGGATTAACAATGTTATACTACTTCTATCCCTTCTTGTGACATAGTTTAACTCATTGCACTCAAGACCTAATGTCATATCAAGTGTGCAGTTAAGGTTCCCCCATTGGTGATGAGAATGAATGGACGTTAGTCCCATTGCTTTTGAAATTACTTTAATTAGGTCTCTTTGTAATCTTTTTGTCTAAAGATTTACTAAATTTTAACCTAAACATACAAAATCTATTGCAATTATACCTATAGAGATCAAATCTCTAGTATAACTATGTCTAAGACTAATATGCTGTGAGTTTTCATTGTACGTTTAGCTATATGCTTTAGCCAAAGTAGATTCACTATCATTATGGATACAAATTGACATAATTGGTCTAGAAACCAATAGAATATCATACATTAAATCTCTTAACTATTCTACTTCTTTGATAGCACATAGTAATGCCATAAAGTCTGAAACCATAACGGAGTTTGTGATGCAAGTTTGCTTATTTGATCCCTACGATACTGCACCATCTCCAAGTATAAAAATCCATCCACTAGCTAAGAATGATCCTCACTATTATCAATCCAGCTAGCATCCGTATACCCTTCTAGGACAAAAGAATATCCACAATAGTTAATGCCATAATTGATGGTTTTCTTCAAGTATATAAGAATTCTTCTAACACCAAGTTGATGTATGTGACTTGGATTACTAGTATATTGACTTAGTTTACCTACAACAAAAGCCATATCAAGTCAAATGCATGTAATGCATACATCAAATACCCAATCACCCAAAGATATTCCAACAAGGTCGTCTTTAATGCTAACTAGGAAATTGACTTAAAAGAAATTCACTAAAAACAAAAGTTGGTAACTAATAATGAATAAACACACCTGAACATATACATGCATATACATGTAAAAGAAAGATGTATAGATGGATACACAATTGCTACCATAACATTAAAATCAAATAAATATAAAAGTGAGCTGTGATTAGTGATTGTGTGATAAGAATGCGAAGTGTTCTTTCCTTACGATGAGCATTACTTTTATCAGGTTTTAGCGTTAATATGTGTGCATTTATGTTACTTTAATGCATATAGGGTTCTGAAGCCGAATGTTAGAGAAAGAATCTAATGTAGATCGTGAATGCACCATTTGGAGAAAATCATGAGAAGGATC
Source organism: Dioscorea cayenensis subsp. rotundata (assembly GCF_009730915.1). Lineage (NCBI taxonomy): Eukaryota > Viridiplantae > Streptophyta > Magnoliopsida > Dioscoreales > Dioscoreaceae > Dioscorea > Dioscorea cayenensis. The sequence continues at coordinate 6,613,345 of NC_052488.1, read as the reverse complement.
AAACGCGAAGACATAAGTCGGGTTCAAGATGCGAGAATGTGTGCTAACCTCCTCATATTCAAGTCAGCACAATGATTTGGAGGGGCATAAAGGCAGTCACATTCAACTATTTCGGCTCGTGCATGTATAGCAAGATCTCCACCAATGTAGCCGTTTATCGAAGAAGCAAAGCGATCTACGATGTAAACATGTGCCCGTTTACGTTACCTCGATGAGAATATGGATTCGGGAGTATTGCGGGATGGTACTGTAGCAGGTATTGTTCATAGCCGGCCGAGAAAAGTGATTTCCAGAGAATCCACACGGATGTGTGGAAATTCCGCACGCCCGTCCGTTAATTCCACAAGCCCGTGTGGTGAATCCACAGGGGCATGTTGATTCCCAATTCCAGCCCTATTATGGCCGATTTCAGCCCCGATTTCAGCATTCATTTCTCCATCTTTTCCCCAACTTGAGAGAGGGTGGTGGCTAAGGTTTTGAGAGGTATTGGCTAGGGATTAGGAGAGGTTCTACGGATCTGACATCATGCTCCGTTTGGAAGAAGGTTAGTGGGAGAGCTTTCGTCGGCACCGATCCGGCGAGGTGTATCCAAGGCCGGACAAAGGGACCCTTGGACGAGTAGAAGCTTCTCCACAAGACCATCATCATGACTATCGAGGGGGTTTTCTATGGATTACTTGTTTTTACATTAGATTTCAGTGATTGTAACTAGCTCCATGGAGAGCTAAACCCCCTAGTGGGTACTTAGATTTGTGAACCCTATGATGTATTTGTTTCATTAAACCTTGTTATTATGCTTTCATTAATTGATGTTTTATTTGAGTTCCAATCTTGAATGCTTGATTAATTGAATGCTCCCTTAGAGTGACACTATGGTTGAGAGTTCACCTTGGTAACCCTTGTGAGTGAGTGACACACCACAAGAATTAGACAAAGCTAGATTGGAGAGGGTTGAGAGGGTAAGTGGAGAGGTAGCGGAGCATCCCCTTTCCCCTCTGGTGTGATTATCCTACCTTCATTTCCTTGAGTTCTTTGCAGTAATAGTAGAGTGAATGGGCTAAGGGATGACCTTCCGCTGGGGCTTCGTTGCAGAGGCAACGGAGTGTAGTGTTGAAGTGATTTTAGCACCTAGGGCTTAATTGTGACTAGGGATCTTCCATTTGGACCAAAGGGTTAGGTCTACATCTAGAAAGAGGATTTATCACTTGGAATACCTAGAACTCATTGCGATTCTACACGAGTGCGAGGTTGAGAGATTGTTCAATTTCTTCTCTGGGATATATATAGAGTTAGGCATGGTTGACCTTAGATTTGGGATCATGTATTGAAGGATCTCCATGACTCATTAATGCATTAGTTAGAAAGCATAATAGAGGATTTTGCACTTGAAACGATTGTCCTAGGCGAAACAATATCCGGGTACCCCATTTATATCGATTGCCTCACCTCCCCTTTACTTGTGCTCTTTTTCTTGTCTATTTTACTTTTGTTACATTACATCTTGTCACACAACTATTATTCATTTTTCACTTAGTTAAGAAACAATTTAATTGTTTTTATTTCCTACTCTCTGTGGATACAATACCCACTCATCTGGGATTTATTACTTTGACAAAACCGTGCACTTGTGGGACATACGCAAGGGCGTTGTCAAGTTTTTAGCATTGTGACTGGGGAGTAGGCGTTTAGAGATACATTGCTCTTTGTTTTCTTAGCTATTCATTCATTCATTCTATTTCACATCTTCTTTTCCTATCATCTTCTGATTTGTTTTCTTTCTTTGGGTGCAACTCCAGTTTATGACATGAGGGAACCCTTCGATATTGATTGAAGAAGATCCTGAACTTGTATGTACACTCAGAAGAAGGGGAAAAGAACCTGCATAAGAACCGTCCAATCAAGCTGAAATAGAAGTTGAAGGGTCAGATAATATGGCAGAACAGAATGAGCAACAGAGGATACTTTCTGATTATGCTAGACCTTCAGTTTTGGGCACACAATCGAGCATTATGCGACCCCTGATTATAGCTTCGAATTTTGAGCTGAAACCGGCATTCATCCAAATGATTCAGCAGTCAGTGTAGTTCAATGGTTTGGTCGATGAGGATCCGAACAACCATATAGAGAACTTCTTGGAAGTTTGTGATATACTGAAGATTAACGGTGTATCGGATGATGCTATTAGATTGAGGGCTTTCCCATTCTCTCTCAAGGGAAGAGTCAAGAAGTGGCTACATTCTTTGCCCAAGGCCTCCATCATGACTTGGAACGAGATGGTCGAAGCTTTTCTTGCTAGATACTTTCCTCACGGGAAGTCGGCCAAGCTTCGCAATGAGATATCATCGTTTGTGTAGATGGAGTTAGAGTTATTATTTGAGACATGGGAGCGCTTCAAGGATCTTTCGTGGAGGTGCCCACAACACAGATTTCCCAAACGGATGATTATTCAGACTTTCTATAATTGGTTGAATCCGAGTACAAGGCAGTTGTTAGATGCCGCCGTAGGAGGTATAATGGGGAGTAAAACCCCGGAAGAAGCCCAATAGTTAGTTAAAGACAAGGTCATGAACAGTTATCAGTAGAATGCTTTAAAAAGAAAAAAGGTTTCTGGGCTCCATGAAATAGATGCAGTAACTTCATCGGCGGCTCAAGTGGAATCATTGAGTAAGAAGTTAGACCTTCTAACTTCTAATAGAGTGGCAGCCATGACTACTTGCACCGGGTGCGGTAGAGGACATACTCCCTCCGATTGCCCGATCTCTATTAGTGATGCATCTTCAGTGGAGAAAGTAGATTTTGTGGGTAATGCAATGAGGAACCAAGGGAATCCATATAACAACACCTACAATCTGGGTTAGAAGAGTCATCCTAATTTTTCATGGAGCAACCAAGGACCACAAAAGGCCATGGTACCACTGGGTTTCTAACAAAAACAAGCCCCAAACATGGAGAACCTAGTTTAAGGTTTGGAGACCCGAATGACCGATTTAGAGAAGGTCTTGACTAGATTTGTGCAATCGTCGGATACAAGATTTCAATCAGTCGAGGCTACACTTCGCAACCACACCGCTTCTTTTCACAATCTTGAGAATCAAGTAGGGCAAATTGCGAAGTCTTTATCGTAGAGACCAAAGGAAGCTTGATGAGTAATATCGAGACCAATCTTAAAGAGCATGTGAAGGCGATCACTTTGAGAAGTGGTCGTAAGGTTGAGGGTAAGCTTCTGAGTGAGAAGCCCAATGTAGAAGCACCCGAGGTCATAGAGGTTGAGGAGGGAGCAAGCAAAAAGAAAGAGGTGGCACCCTCACTTTTCAAGCCAAGAATCCCTCATCCCTCTAGATTGAAGAATGACCAAGGGGATGAACAATACAAGAAGTTCCTGAGTTTGTTTAAACAACTCCACATCAATATTCCCTTTGTTGAGGCATTGTCCCAAATGCCTAAGTATGCAAAATTCTTAAAGGACTTGTTGACCAACAAGCAAAAGTTGGAGGAGAGTGTTTCAGTGATCTTAGATGCCTCTTGTTGGGGGGTTTTGGAAAAGAATATACCGAACAAGAAGAAAGACCAGGGAAACTTCATCATACCGTGCAACATTGGCAATTTGGGTAAAGAAATGTCATTGGCGGACTCAGGGGCCAGTATCAAAGTCATGTCGTATACTTTCTTTCATAAGCTAGGCTTGGGAGAGCCTAGGCCCACTCGGATGATGTTGCAACTAGCGGACTGAACGGTGAGACATCCAAGGGGCATCATTGAAGACGTGCTTGCCAAAGTGGAGAAGTACACATTTCCTATAGACTTTGTAGTGTTGGAAGTCGATGAGGATACAGATGTACCTTTGATACTTGGGAGGCCATTCTTGCGCACTTCTAAGGCATTGATAGATATGGACTGCAGGGAGTTGACACTGAGGGTTGGAGATGATAAGCTCACATACCGCCTCGCCGAAGCCATGGGATATTCTCTCGACTTCGATGATACTTTATATTTTCTAGACACTACTGATGAGATTATTGTTGAATACATGCAGGAAATATTCAACCCGGACCCATATGAATGTTTGTTCGACCAAGAGGTGGACAATGAAGAAGTAGTGATGCTTGGTCCAATGGAAGAAGTGCCTTCTACTCAGGGGATCATGAAGAAGATGCTCCGGAAGATGAAGAGGGCAAGGAGACGCCACCAGAAATACCCCAAGGCTGTTGGGGATGTGCGAGAACCGAACAAGTTGGATGAACCACTGCTAGGTGGTACCAAGCCCGATAACTCTCCCTCTACCTTCAAGAGACTTTGCTCTTCATGCTTTCAAGCTATGTGTAAGAGGGTAACCTTCATGTATGAACCCACGTGAGGTAAGATAAGGTACGTCTAGCTTAGTGACGTTAAACAAGTGCTTCTTGGGAGACAATCCAAGCATTTATTGTTTTTCTAGTGTTTAGTAGTATTTGCAAGAATAAGGTGTTGAGTGTTGGTGTCTATATGTTTTGAATGCTATTGCCGTGAGTTTTCCATGGATTTTCGGTGCTTACGTGTGTTTTTAATGTGTTTGGCAAAGTTGGTTGGTCATTTGAGCATGTTTTGTGTTTTTCTCTGGTGTATTTTGCATGCTAGACAAAGGCTCTGAGTGTATCTATGTGGTCAGGAATTTTCTGCAGAGCTTGCAGAATTTTCTAAGGCATCCAAAGAAAATGCACGGGCGTGTGGAATTTTCACACGCCCGTGGGTCTCTACTAAGAGCTCATCCAGAGAAGGCACAGGGGCGTGGACTTGCCCCTGTGAATGGCCTTTTGAGTTTTACACACCCGTAGGTAATTTTTCGCACGGGCGTGTGTCTTCCTGTAGAGACTTAACAATTTTTCCGAGAGCACACAGGGACGTGGCCTCACCCCTATGGGTGAACCTCTGACAAACACATGGGCGTGGGTAAGTTCCACACGCCCATGTGGATCTCTGCAGCAGAGCTCTCCTCTATCCCGAGAAGACACAGGGACATGCGTTTGCCCCTGTGAGTTGGACCTGTGAATCTCCTCGCTCGTGTGGAATTTCCACACGGGCATGTGAAACACTTGGTGATTCTTCTCAGTTAGATAGAGAAGCCACAGGGGTGTGCGGCTGCTGTTATGGATCGGGCACACGGGCGTGGATATTTTTCGCACGCCCATGCGGATGCTTTCGGAGACATAGAGTGGCATCCAAAAAGCACACAGGGATGTGTGTTTGCTCATGTGAATCTCTCTGGTGGAGGCGCACGGGCGTGGCTAATTTTCGCACTCCCATGTGGATGCGCAGAATTCCAAGAGACACGAGTTTTTCTTTAAAATCTTCTTGAACTCTCTTCTTCTTCACTTCCAATCACTCAAAAAAACCACTCTTGATCAATTTCCCAACCTCTCACCGCTATTTTAGAGGGATTTCCAGTCAATTCCTATGCCAAATTCGAAGTTTTCATACCCATTTCATCGGTAAATCTTTTAATCTCTCTCATTCGCCAATCCTTGTTTTTAGTAGATTAAAAGTCTTGAGTTGCAACAACTTTCACTTTATAATGGTTTTGATACAATTAGGATGATGGGGTTGGTGCGTAGATGTGGGCCTGAAGCATACATTCTAGCTACGGTTACCCTGGAGATCGCTGAGGACGGAAGGGATGCAGCGGAGGGTTCAAGACAGGTTCCCGAGCCTCAGTTTGCACCGATAGGGACCGGAGCACCCCTTCCAGCGCAGGAGACACTCTGGCGTTCAGTACCCATTTTTACTTCCTCTCGAGCTCATAATAATTTTGAGAGGCTCGAGAGTGCTGTGGATGAGCTTCAGTCCGAGCTTGCGGAGGTCCGGACTTTACATGTTGTACAATACGTGGGGATGATGGCGCGTCTTGACATCGTACTGGAACTATTAGAACGAAATACATCCTCACCCTTTATTAGGAGACCGAGGACCCCTCCGCCATCACCATCACTATTTCCACTGGCGCCATTTGATTTAGCACCCGCAGCACCAGCAAAGCCGACAGCGGACGACACTGACATTTGACTTTATTTTTCATCGTTTTTATTACTTTTGCATTTTATTTTGTACTTGTAAACTCAGAAAAGACTTTCCTTCTGAGTTTATTTTCATTTTGTTGTCTCGAGTTGTACTCATTGCCTTATCTTTTATATACTCGAGTTATTTTTGTTTTATTGAGCTTCACTGAACCCCCTCATGTATGCGTGCAGATGGTCTTGTCAGTATGGGAATTGAGAACTAGTCATGGACACGGCCAATGTGGGCCGTGTGTGCTTCACAACCCGTTGGAACTTTACTTCCATGGATTTATCTCCATCAAACGCAACACTTGGCATCAGGGGAGTATTGTTTCAATTGCCACTCTCACATCTATACTTGATTTACTTATTTTCTATTGTGCTTGCATGGTATATTGGGGACAATGTATAACTTAAGTGTTGGGGGATTTTCATAGTGCACATATCTTTTATATTAGTTTGATTGTTATACATGCTCACATACCCAATGGCGGTTCACTTTAGTTGCAATGATTGTATTCTTGAGTTTAGGAGAATTTTTAACATTGAATGTTCTCATGCTTTAGTTTTTACTTGAATTTCTAGGAATTTTTACCTGATTCACACTCATTGCACTATTCACTCTTTAAACTCTTTTGGAAACTCAAGTTTGATATTAAAGGGACTAGTTATAGTTGTTTCTTTTGTTAATTTTGAAAAAAAAATGGGAAAAAGAAAAGAAAGAACAAAATAGTTTCATTGTTTAGTTGTGCTTGTTGGGTGGAAAGAGCTACCACCTATGAAGTATGAAGCTACTCTCATAAGTCAGATACTAGTTATGCCCTAATGAGAGAAAGAGCTATCTCATGGGATGAGTGAAAGCTACCAACCCGGTAGAAAGAGCTACCACCTCAAAAGTGTGAAAACCACCTTAGCGGCCGCTTTGGAAAGGGCTACCTTAGAGGATGTGTGAAGATACTACCATTTTTTTCAAATTTTTGTTACTTTTTGTAGATAAATAAGTCCCTTTTACTTAGAACTTTGAGGAGTATACCTTGGCTTGACTTGAGTGAGTTTACACACACACGATTTTGGGTTTGTTGTCCTTTTTTATTCAAGTTTTTAGCTACAGAATTGATTTTTTCGTATTTAATGTTAAAACTTCCCTTACTTGTAGAATGCTCTCTTTGTATGCTTTATTGAACCTATGGCCAAGCACTTCCAATATTTCCTTCATTTATGCCTTAATGTTTTAATTTTTGCTTGAGGGCAAGCAAAAGCTTAAGTGTGCGGAAGTTTGATAAGTGCTTGTGTGATAAGAATGCGAAGTGTTCTTTCCTTATGATGAGCATTAATTTTATCAGGTTTTAGCGCTAATATGTGTGCATTTATGTTACTTTCATGCATATAGCGTTGTGAAGCCGAATGTTAGAGAAAGAATCCAATGTAGATCGGAAATGCACCATTTGGAGGAAATCTTGAAAAGGATCAAATGCGAAGATATAAGTTAGGTTCAAAATGCGAAAATGTGTGCCAACCACCTTGTATTCAAGTCAGCACAATGATTTGGAGGGGCACAAAGGCAGCCACATTCAAGTATTCCGGCTTGTGCATGTATAGCAAGATCTCCACCAATGTAGCCATTTATCGAAGAAGCAAAGCGATCTATGACGTAAACGTGTGCCTGTTTACATTACCTTGATGAGAATATGGATTCGGGAGTATTTCAGGCCGGTACTGTAGCAAGTATTGTTCACAGATGGTCGAGAAAAGTGATTTCCAGAAATCCACATGGGCGTGTGGAAATTCTATATGCTCGTGCGTTAATTCCACAGGCCCATGTGGTGAATCCACAGGGGTGTGTGGATTCCCGATTCCAGCCCTATTTAAGGACGATTTCAGGCCCGATTTCAGAATTCTTTTCTCCATCTTTTCCCCAACTTGAGAGAGGGCGATGGCTAAGGTTTTGAGAGGTATTAGCTAGGGATTAGGAGAGGTTCTACGGATCTGACATCGTGCTCCGTTTAGAAGAAGGTTAGTGGGAGAGCTTTCGTCAGTACCGATCCGGCGAGGTGTATCCTAGCCCAGACAAAGGGGCCCTTGGACGAGTAGAGGCTTCTCCACAAGACCATCGTCACGACTATCGAGGGAGTTTTCTATGGATTACTTGTTTTTACATTCGATTTCATTGATTGTAACTAGCTCCATGGAGAGCTAAACCCCCTAGTGGGTATTTGGATTTGTGAACCCTAGGATGTATTTATTTCATTAAACCTTTTTTATTATGCTTTCATTAATTGATGTTTTATTTAAGTTCCAATCTTAAATGCTTGATTGATTGAATGCTCCATTAGAGTGACACTAGGGTTGAGAGTTCACCTTGGTAACCCTTGTGAGTGAATGACACACCACGAGAGTTAGACAAATCTAGATTGGAGAGAGTTGAGAGGGTGAGTCGAGAGGTAGTGGAGCATCCCCTTTCCCCTCCATAGTGATTTATCCTACCTCCATTTCCTCAAGTTTTTTGCGGTCATAATAGAGTAAATGGGCTAAGGGATGACCTTCTGCTGGGGCTTAGTTGCAGAGGCAACGGAGTGAAGCGTTGAAGTGATTTTAGCACCTAGGGCTTAATTGTGACTAGGGACCTTCCACTTGGACCAAAGGGTTAGGTCTACATCTAGGAAGAGGATTTATCACTTGGAATCCCTAGAACTCATTGCAATTCTACACGAGTGCGAGGTTGAGAGATTGTTCAATTTCTTCTCTGTGACATGTATAGAGTTAGGCATGGTTGACCTTAGATTTGGTACCATGAATTGAAGGATCTCCACGACTCATTAATGCATTAGTTAGAAAGCATAATGGAGGGTTTTGCACTTGAAACGATTGTCCTAAGCGGAACAATATCCGGGTACCCCATTTATATCGATTGCCTTACCTCCCCTTTACTTGTGCTCTTTTTCTTGTCTCTTTTACTTTTGTTACATTACATCTTGTCACACAACTATTATTCATTTTTCACTTAGTTAAGAAACAATTTAATTGTTTTTATTTCCTACTCCCTGTGGATACGATACCCACTCATCTGGGATTTATTACTTTGACAAACCAGTGCACTTGCGGGGCATACGCAAGGGGCATTGTCAAGCTGCATCTCAATGTTTGCTACTCTTAGCTTTTCCTGCACTCTCACAAGCTGACTATTGGGCCTCTGGCTCCTACAATGGAGGTAATCTTAGTTGATTGGTTGTGGCCACTCATTATCAAAAAATAAAATATGAATAATAAAAAAATATGTATAACTGAAAACATGAATACAAATAAATATTATTTAAGTAAAATATACCAAATAGTCTGTAATCAACGTAACAAGTATTTCAAGCGTAGTACACAACAACTAGCAAAGTATTGTATAAACCCATTCTCAACAATTTTTATTTATACCCTAATAAATGATTGTTGTAAGCTAGTCAAATGATAAACTAATATCTGTAATCTGATAATTATGGCACATGCGCATGCTCACCCCCAAAGGGCAAGACATCGGTACCATGTTCTCAAAGAATATGGATATAGAGTTTTAGAGAAAATTAGTTTTGAAGAATCTCCCCTCCCAAATGTGATATCGAATGCAATCCCAAAGACCTCACAAGCTCATATCCTGAACCTTGGGAAAATCAACTGTATCTCAAAATGGTGTATACCTAACATCGATCTCCATTAACCCTTCTTGTTAACTGACTAAAATTTTTTCTTAAAGATTTTGCTGTCATAGTACTTTAGCAATCACAATCAGTCAATGGTTTTATATAAAAACTGAAAAGCTTGGTACTAGTAAACTAATATAATGTACAACTGAAAATAGTTTATATGAAAAAAATTAGTAAATAACAGTGTTATCAAAATCAAAACAGACTAGTAATCCAACCAATTAACATGATACAGAAGTTAGAATAGTTTTTTAATTGGACCGGCATCACAATTGAACCAGTAAAATTTAGTGTGAATCAATGGTTTTTAGGTGAAATAATGGTTGAACCAACATTTTCTTAAGTAAATTGGTTTTTTAGGTAAATTAGAATATTATATTAAATTATATTATTTAAAATATTGAAATTGACTCGATATTGACCCAATTGACCCAGTGGTTTAATTAATAACCCGATGACATGACATTTTGATAGGTGAAATGTCCAATCCGATTATGATAACTATGGTAAATACCTATTAATTGAATAACAAATATTCAAGGAAACAATATCGGAAAAGTTTACCACCACCAACTTGCAGTTTCTTGCGATTTCTAGCTTAACTTTGTTTCCTTGCTACAAATCCCTCCTATTTCCTAGATTTGACCTATATATAAAAAAATAATAAATAGTAACAATAAATACTACTTGTCTATAAACAAGAAAAAACATATAAAACAATAAAAAAACTCTTCCAATCAAACCCTCTCACTCAACCAATTTAAAACCAATGTCCAATTAGTCCAATGAAGCTTAAGACCAAATTACAACTAACGAATGGGCTTGAATTACCTTCAATTGAAGTGGAACTACCTCAATTTGGCAAAACCCCCTTGAAGAAGCTTGAACCAATTCAATTAAACCAAACCAGCTTGAACCGAGACCATTTCTTATACAATTTTCGTGTATCAGTTTGATACAATTGAATCAATACCTAATTGAACCTATTCCAACCCAATTCCTCTTAACTAAAACCTAAACCAAACACAATCTAGCTTAATTGAAGCCAATTGATGGAATCTAACCAACTCTACGCACCTTGAATGAATCAAGCCTAATGAAATCAGTTCAAGCACACTCTCTCCAGTCTCAATTTAATTGGATTGACCCAACTTAACTATGATGGTTGAACCCAACCAAATACACTCAAATCGAAATCAATCAACTCAGTTAACCGCACAACTCTAACTTCTAAGCCATTATTTAATGTTCTAACCTTTGACAATCCATCATCATTACCATCATCCTCTTCATCAACATCTATACCATGACCACCTCCTCCTTTATTTTTATCTTCATCTCCTCATCACCCAACTTATCACATCCTCTCTAATTATATATGCATAAAATACTCAAGCTCATCTAAGCTTCAACATCCTTCATCTTCAACACCATCATTGAAGAGAGATACAATTATTCAAACCATCAAACTCTTAAACATGTTCCTTCTCAAACTAAGCTTTTATGTGTGCATGAATACCACTCACAATTACATAGCAATTCCTTTAACACATATATATATATATGATAAGTGCTTGAGTATACATATTTCTCTATATGTTTTACATACTTTGAACATCATTTTTACCATGGTTTATGTCTCATATAATGTATTTGGTGTTCTTTCGTGCAATTAGATCGTGAATGCCTTGAAGGAAGAAAAAGAAGCAAAGATAGGTTATGAAGACACATTTTGGGAGTTTTTGTGCAACCTAAGGATCAAGACACAAGAGGAGCTAATGTACATGGAGGTGTGTGCCAACTCCCAAGAGGATTCAAGCCAATTTGTTTGTTAGAAAGGCACAAAGGCAGTCACACCCCTATGTCCCTACTTGTGTGAAGAATGCAAGAGATTCCAAATGATGATTCGATGATGAAAAGTCATATAACCTACCACGTGGATGTGTGCCCATCATGTGGCCTCAAGAGAAGAGGAGGTGAGCTGCGGTTGCGAAGAGCATTGTAGCAAACTACTGTAGCAAAACACTGCACCAATTTATTGCAGTATTACTGTAGCAAACCACTATTCATGTGATTGCGTGAAAATTCCACGCGGTCGAGTGGGAATTTCTGCAGCTCACGCTGGCACGTGAAATCTCACATGGTCGCATGGAGACACATGACAGATGCGGTTTATGCTTATAAATTGTCCTTTTACCCTATTCTTTAGGGACTTTTTGCTAGTGTTTGAAGGGCGAAGTGGCTAGGGTTTGAAGAGGAGGTCTTTAGCAAATTTGGGGGCCATTCTTCACCAACTTTGATAGATCTTTTCTTCATTATAGCATCAATGGAGCCTTCGGCAACCTAGCTTTGGAGAGGGATACTTAAAGATGTTGGAGCGACCCATTAAGGACATCATCATGAATTCAATGGTGTTTTATTCCATGGTTTTCATTGCTTTTCATTGCATTATTCTTTTCTTTGTAACTTGCCCCATGGAGGACTAAACCCTAATAGGTATTTGGGCATGTAAACCCTAGGATCATATCTTTGCATTGATTTACTTTATGTTTTCAATTAAATCCAAATTTATTTGACTTTTAATCTTGTTTTCTCATTGCTTGCATGTCATATTGGTCCTTGTGATTGATTGGTAATGCTTGATTTGTTGCCTTGGTGAGAGAGAGGTCTCTCCAAGATTAAAGACGGTTGAGAGAGTGAGCCATGAGATAGGGGAGTGTCCCCTTTCTCCTCCGATGAGGGCTTCCTATCTCCATATTCCCTAAGCGTTATACAACCATATTTGGTGTGAGGTGTGTGATTGAGAGATTTATCCTCCAGGACCTTGTAGGGGGTTAGGGATCTTTCTCCTTGAAGTAGGGTTAAATCTATCTTTAGAAATCCGTTGCACTCTTAGGTATCCCTTGAGTTTATTGCGGTCATATGTGGTGTGAGGTGTTGAGATTGAGTGATTTCTCTACCGGAACCTCATAGGGGACTAGTATTGGTGACCTGGACGTAGGGACCGATTGTTCATGGATTACCTTGACTTATCTAACTTAGTTTAGAAACATTGAGTAAGTCTTGCACTTCATGTTAGATCCTATGGGGAGAATTGCCCAGATACCTCATCTTTATTGATTGAGATCTCCCTTGTTTTCTACTTTTCCTTTGCTTGTTTATTCGTATTCTTGCAATTAAGTTCATTTCATTACAATTCTTGATTCCTACTAGATAACTGAGAAATGGTTACTATTAATACTTCCGTTCACTGTAGATTCTACTACCCAACTCTCCGGTATTTTATTACTTTGACAACCGTGCACTTGTGGTACACGCACACAAATTGGTCATGTCAATATACATGAATAAGAATACAAACCCATTTCGTACACAAAACTATTCATATATGTTCCATCAATATCACAACACAAACTGAAGGACAAAACCCAACCATAAATCCATCTATCTCCTAAAATATTCTAAAATAACAAGAAAATGATGAATTGTCACTAGCTTCTCCTTCAGGGTTGTGGAAATGTTAAAGGCTATGATCAAGAGAAGTTTTGACCCCTCAGCTAGGAAGGCATATTCCAAATGTTCAGACAAAGTTTTTGGTTCTAACTCAAGAGGCTGCCAATTAACCATGGTGAAATACTTGAGAAACTGAATTCAAAGTAATCTAAAGACTAAGAACATGCCACAAAATCATGCAACATATGCAAGTGCATAGTATGTATCATCCTGGCAATGGATAAATTCCATCATATTCATGTTCTAAGACAAACAAGGTGTAGTGTATATCCTGTCATTCAATCAAGTTCCATCATGTTCATATACTAAGAAGATAAACAATAACAAAAAAGCTTCAGCAGCATTTAAATCAACCCATCAATTTGTTGGATTTGAAAATGTTGGAAGAGTTGGGAAGGAAAGAAAAAACAAAGATATCACCTACAGAATTATCCAAGATCAACCACAAACCCTCACAAAACACACATGAAAAGAAATGCTAGCAGTATAAAGATTCATAAACTACAAAAAAAGACAAAAAATAAAGGACGAATAAGAGAAGGAGATATAGAATCATCCTTTCTTTCACAGGGGAGACAAACCAAATAAACTAGAAGAAAACCCTAGAACAAAGCATCCTCACCTAAAAAGGAATTCAAATCACGGTGATGTTTAAAGAGTCAGTGGCGGTGTCTAAAGCAAAGGGAGGAAGACCGGCGTGACAACGTCTGCAATGAAGGGAGGATTTAGGAAGACCGAAGAGGCGAAGATAGGTTTCAGTGATTTAGAAAGTTTTTTTAAAAACATTATTTATTAATAAATAAAAAAGGCTTGCCAGCCCACCCCTCCCCGCCCAGGCCCATAACCCAAACGGGGTGACCTATTTTGGCCAGCTTCCAAACGGGCCTAGAAAAGGCCTGCCCAATCCACCACTTTTTGTTGGCCGGGCATGCAGGCCCGATGGGTTAGGCCCATTTTGATAGCTCTATCCATAGATGAAGGGAATTAAGACTGCGTGCTAGGGATAGGCTACTTGTGATTTCTCTAGATTGGAGTCGCGTAGCGAGAGCTTCGATTCCTTATAGGGATTTTCTAGATCTTCATGCAATAGTACGAAAGTAGGTTTAGAAGAGATTCACTCCTATCGTAACATGGGATTAGACACTGAGGAGTCTCGAGAGAGCCCTTGGTGAATCTTTGAAATTCCTCGGTCTAACAAAGCTAGGGGTTGTCTATATTAAATTGTAATTAGTTTAACTCCTAAATTTTCAAGTGGAATCATATCCGGGTATCATTTTCACCCATTGTTTTTTGTTCTTATCAGCTTTGATTTGATCATTTATTTCTATTTGCCTTTTGAAATTGGCTTTTAACCATTGATTGTTAGTTAGCTAATGGAGATAGGATTAGTACTAGTACTATCTAGTCCTTGTGGGGTTGATCTTGCTTCTGAGCATATTATTACTTTGATTGGCATGTACAGTTGCGTGCGTCCTCATCAGTATTCCATCTTGATGTTATAACCCAGCTTACGGCCGTAAGTGTTGGGTTATAACATTCTCTGGATTGCATTTGGGACCATCCTTAGAGGTATATATTGCTCCTTGTAAGTTCCTCTGGACATTCCTTCCAGTCCCGCTTACAGGCATAAGTCCTGCCCATAAGTCCCTCAGATTGATCCTTATACTCCCCATTACGGGTATGAGTATGCAAGCAAGGTTCTCTGCATGATGCTTGCAACTATAAGGATGATCGTAAGTTGCCCGTAAGTGATTCTGTCTGGTCTATTCTTCAATTGTTTATGTCGAGAGGCCTCCATCTCCTTTGTTTTGGCTCTTAATTGCTTCTTTTGTCTCTCTCTAATCCTTAAGCACTGGCTAGTACCTGAGAACATAATTTTCTCCATGTTTAGCACCATCTTTCATAAGAATACTCTAATATATGTTGAATAAGTGTATAAATTGATATTAAATAATGCATAAATGTACACTTATTAAAGGTTCCAGTGGAGAGTTCTCTTGATACCTCGCACCACATATGATTGCTTTGGAGTTCTAGGAATCTCAAGTGATAAACCTGATTCCTAGGACTAGAGCAAACCTTATCTCTAGGCGAAAGGTCCCTAATCACATATGAGGTCTTGGTAGAAAAATCTCTCTGCGCCTCACACCACATATGATTGTGAAAACTCTTTGAATACGAAGATATAGTGAATCACATCGAAAGGGAAAAGGATGCTCTGCTACCTCACGGCTTATCCTCTCAACCCTTTTCAATCTTGGTGAATCCAACCCTAACATGTGATCTTTCTCATTACTAGAGTGATTAGAATATACAATCAAGCTAGATAGCTAATAGGGATTGCATGACAATGAAAACATGAGATTGAAACTCAACATAAAACTCAATTTAAGGAAATACAATAAAAGTTGATTCAAGATTAAATTCTAGGGTTCGCATGCCCAAGTATCCACTAGCGGTTTAGCTCTCCATAGAGCAATACAAAATTCAATCAATCAATCAATGAAAACAAGTAAAACCCATAAAGAAAACACCCTTCTAATCTATGATCATGGTCTAGATGAGTTGCCCCAAAATCTTCATGAATCCCTCCAATGTAGCAAGATACACCGCCTCCGAATTAAGTCATTGGTGACTCTCCTAATAGCTACAACAATGGAGGAATCGATGAAAGTTGGTGAAAGAATGCTCCATTGAGTAAAAAGACCTCATCTCCAAACCCTAGCCTCTTTTTCCTCCTGAGCTTGACGAAAAAGATGCCTAAAAATAATTTGAGTGGCCTTTTATAACAAAAAGTTGGAGCTCCACACTGCCTTCCACAAGGCCGTATGGATGCCCATGTATTGTTCTACCGGTGCTACAGTGACTCTACAACATTAATCTACTGCATTGCACTGCACACTACGTGCGGCTGCCTACATGAGGGCACACAGCCGTCTGAAAGTATGTGTATAACTACACTTATGCCCTCTTGGCATACCAAATGGCTTTAGAATTCCCAAAAGTTAGCACATGCACCCATGTACATGTTCTAGCCTATGTGGTTGCTCTTGTGGCTTGCAAAAGAACTTCAAAAAATACTCCTTACCCCTATCTTTGCTTCCTTTCTTCTCAAGTCTCCTTCACACACCCAGATTGCATAAAAGAACACAAAATATATGATATTGGTGAAAATTTCGGATAAAAATCATGCATAATATACATAAAAGATGTGATATAATATGTATAAATAAGTAATTATCAATGTTTTCTGAGGATCACCATCATCACTAGCAGCTTCTCTCCTTTCTAGGTTCTTCCTATCTATCATAAACAAAAGGTGAGAATGTCAGGACGTTCTCAACCCATAAAACCTAGCTATTGAAGATGATCAAAAGCTATGGGTGTGATAAGTGTCTAAATGTAGGTGTTTTCATATATATATCGTATGCACTTTGCATGTATTTTGTGAGGTTTGATGCCCGTTTCAC